>NW_007854965.1:0-645 GCF_000696425.1 Galeopterus variegatus
AATAGATGTATGATATGAGATTACACCAAGCTGAAAATCTTCTGTACAACAACAACAACAAATATCAACAGAGCAAAGAAGCAACCAAGAGAGTTGAAGAAAATATTTTCAAACTAGTCATCTGACAAGGGATTAATATCCAGAATATACAAGGAATTTAAACTCATAATATGATTAAAAACTAGGCAAATGACCTGTATAGACATTTCTCAAAAGAAAACTGCAAATGGCCAACAGATATATTTTTTAAAATGCTCAACATCACTAAGTATCAAAGAATTGCAAATTTAAACCACAGTGCAATATCCTCTCACCCCATTTAGAATGGCTATTATAAAAAAGAGATAAAATAACAAATGCTGGTACATATGTGGAGAAAAGGGAACTCTTACACACTGTTGGTAGGAATGTAAATTAGTAGAGCCAAAAAAAAAAAAAAAAAAACAGTATGGAAGTTCCTCAAAAAACTAAAAAAGGCCCCATGCCCTGCGGTGCCAGCACATGACCCAGCAGGTAGGTGTCACCGCCACCGTCCGACTCCATCCCCAGCCCGGCCAAGTGCATGCTGACCAGAGAGGTGCTTCCCCTGAGAGGCTCAAGACCCGAGGTGACCAGGCACCCAAGGTAGTAGTGGGCAACCGAGCA
>NW_007854966.1:0-645 GCF_000696425.1 Galeopterus variegatus
ATGACGGCTGGAAGGACTGAGGGACAGGAATCTTCATGTCAACTGCCTTTCATCTCTGTCTTAGAAGATTTTAAGTCAATTCTTGAAGGTGGCTTGCAAAAGCTCCTCTTGAGCCACCAAACTCTGTGTGTGTGCGTGTGTGCGTGTGTGTGTGTGTGCATGTGTGTGTGTCTGCACTTTGCTTCAAGCAATATGGCCCTGACCCCCCTGCTATTTTCTGAGAACGTCCCTGGTTGCCCCGACCCTCCACACTGTCCTGCTCAGAGTTCACAGATTTTGACACCTTCTCACTCTCACAACTCTGGGAATTTTACCTCCGTGCAAAATTCTCCCCTTTATTTGTTTACATATGTTTTAGCGAGTTTGCCAAATTCCCACTGACGCTTCAGGGCTCCATTCAAAAATGTACTCTTCTGTGAATCCAGAGCTCAATCCCTCAGTTGTTATTCCTGTTGTTGCCCCCAGCGACGCTCATTCTTGGTTGAGAAGAACACTTTCTGGGCAGCAACTGTGTCTTATGATAATGAAGCTCTTAACACATAGTAGAATGTTAGGCTTAATCAGCATTTACATTGAATCAAAATTTATGTACAGTGAAATGCAAAGCTCTTAAATATACAGTTTGATGAGATTTTAACAAACACC
>NW_007854967.1:0-645 GCF_000696425.1 Galeopterus variegatus
TTTATCTAAGCTGGTGACATCAGAATGGTTTTCACTATTTGCTTTTTTTAAATAAATTTTTAAAGAAATAATTCTTTTTAGGGTTAAAATCACCTTTGTGCCTTTCCCTATTCAATAATTTATCTTGTCCAGAGGAAAACGTTTTTAATTTGTTGTTTATCTTCCTAGATATATTAATACTTTTTGTACATACATATTTCATAGAGTAGATAAATAATATTTTGCAAACTTTATAACTCCACATAAATAATATCATACTTCAAACTGTAAAAACTTTCTTATTTATTTTTACCCAACATAGTTTTGACAATTACACAAGTTGAAAATAGAGTTGTACTAGCCTAGAATCTTCTTTGATCCCAAAATTAGTCATTACAAATAAAGTGGAAGCCTTTTATTTTCCCACCTTCCAAGTGCCATCCATTTCTGTTCTTCCTGGAGATGAACACTATTATAAATATAGTTACAGGAAGTCAATTTGCACTTCTACTGCATGTATGCATCTAGAAATAAATTACATTTTTTGTGTGTGTTTGCATGTTCTAATTATGTGAATTTTACATTTTTGTCATTATGAAATATGCCTTTATATCTCTGGTAATACATCTTGTCTTAAAGTCCGTTTTTTGTTTTGGGTTTTTTTTT
>NW_007854968.1:0-645 GCF_000696425.1 Galeopterus variegatus
TGTATTGAGGGGACAGCAAGTGGTCTCATGAAAATGTGGTTGGAATTATTTCATAAATCATAGTTAATTTGACTAAATATAAACTTGTATATAATTGCATCCTGCTTTTAGTCAACCTGATATTACTTAACATGAATCTATTATTTTTATAAATGGGGGATTTATTTGCATTTAATAAATTCTGTGGTCAATCTTCTTGTAAAGCACTAGTTTTCAAGGTAGTTTAAATAAATTTAGGCTTACATGCAATATTTTCCAGGTATATTTCCATTGGGTATACCAAGGGGTATGTATATCTTACCCCATGACTTTAAAACAAAGTATTCAAGGCTTGTCCCTGTTAATTACAGCAGGATGTTATATGGCATTGTACTTGATTTTGAGTAGTTAGGTGAGTTGTTTTTAGGGTGTCATTTACTCTAAAGAACAAGTGCTACTGTGGGCAGAATGGCCATGAATCATGAATCTGCCTTTCCTCTCCAACTTATCCTAGACCTTGGTCTCTGTTCCCCTTCTTTCCTCCGAAGAGCTGGATGTGCTTCATTAGTCAAAAGCACGATTCTGTAGTACTGAGGTACTTACTGTACTTAATAGGTTTTTATTGACTGGTTTGGGAATTGAACCATTATGTGTAATAAGGAAGCT
>NW_007854969.1:0-645 GCF_000696425.1 Galeopterus variegatus
CAGGATTTTTTAGGATCCCTACTGAGAAAATAATATAAAGTAAACAAGACGATGCATGTATTAGACAGTGATTTATAAATTCTGGTGAGCATCACCTGACAAATTGATAAAAATACCAATGCTGAAACTCCGCCCTTGGAGATGACCTGGCAGGTGGGCAGTGGGGCAGGTGGGCAGTGGGGCAGTGGGGCCAGGGTCTTCGCAGGCTCTCCGGATGGTGGACATGCATTTTGGAGTGAGATCTTTATGGTGCGTGCTCATGTTCCCACACATTCACATATTAATTACATATATACGAGGGGTGTTCAAAAAGTTCCTCGAAAGATCATATTATCCTGTGAACTCTCTTTTAGGCTGCTTTCTTTTGAGGATGGAGGGAATAACTATATGAAAATTGATTAAAATGATGCTGGAAGTGTTATAATCACTCATAAGTGTTAGCTCTACATGAATATAGACATTTATTCAATGACAAATATTTATAGACACGGATATGTGTATATATATATATATTTGTCTAAAAAATTATGTACATATTAATAAAGTGAAAGCAGAGCTTTCGGATCCCTCTTAAGAATAATTTTATTGTCCATTAAAGCTGGGCATTCTTAATATCTTGTCCTGAGCTTGGGGTGAAGACCAGAG
>NW_007854970.1:0-645 GCF_000696425.1 Galeopterus variegatus
CCATATTTTTATAGGCCATTTTAAGGATGTTATCTAGCATACTTTTTTCATTCCATTGATGATTTTTTTAAATTCTTTTTATTGAAGCATATTGATTGTGCATATTTATGGTGTGCAGAGTTATATTTCAATATACATGCACAATGTGTGCTGATATCTTCAGGGTAAGTAGCATATTCACCATTGCAATACTTAATCATTTTTTTGAGATGTGCATATCTGATCTCCTCTCTTCTGGTTATTTGGTAACATTCAGTAAATCATTGTTAATGGGTCAGCTGTACATATACAGGACTTATTTTTCCCATCTAACTATACTTTTGTGTCTATTAACCAGCCTCTCACTCTCCCCCCGCCCACTTCCCTTTCCCACTTCTAGTAACCACATTTCTCTTTCCTTTTAACAGTTCAACTTATTAATTTCTCTTTCCTTTTAACAGTTTGACTTATTATTATTATTATTTATTTGGGTTTGGTTTTGTTTAGTTTTATACTTTTTTAGCTCCCACTTATGAGTGCGAACTTGTGCTATTTCTCTTTCTATTCCTGGGTTATTTCACTCAACATAGCAAGCTCATTCATGTTGTTGCAAATGGCAGAATTTCATTCTTTTTTATGGCTGAGTAGTTTTCCATCGTGTATATA
>NW_007854971.1:0-645 GCF_000696425.1 Galeopterus variegatus
AAAAAAAAAGTGAAAGAGAAAAAAAGATTTCTCAAAAAAAAGTTTTTTGAGGGAATTTGTTGCTAGTAGGCCTGCCTTGCAAGAAACGTTAATAGAAGTTCTTCAGAGAGAAGTAAAAAAATTTGTAGAAAACTCAGATCTACATAAAGAAAGGAAGAATATTGGAAAAGGAATATGTGAAAGTAAAATAAAAACTAGAGAGTTCTGGTCAAGATGGTGGAATAGATGGTCCCCAGCATCACTCTTTCACTCTCTCACACAAACCAACCAATTTACAACTATAAAAATATAACAGCCAAGGTGGGGCCGCTGGAGCTGAGGGGAAGAGGAGGAGAGACCTATGGAGTTCATGAAGGGGGAGAAGCCACGATGAGAGAAAGAAAAATCTGCTCGGAGTGTTTTGGGTCAAGGCTGCTTTAACACTGGAACTGCTGAGTGCACGGAGCAGGAGCAGGCAGAAGCTGCCACTGTGCCCTTCAGATGGAGTTGCTTGGAGGCAGCAGGGGAGAAAAGGACCATGGCGGCCCCCAGGACAGCAAGACCACTAATAGGGTTCCCGTGGACCCATGCAGGAGTGAAGAGCCAGAACAACTGTAAAAGGAGAGCCATTAAGAGGCTGGTGAGTCATTGCAAGGGACCGGTGCC
>NW_007854972.1:0-645 GCF_000696425.1 Galeopterus variegatus
TGGCTGATTAATGGGGGCTGGAGGATGCCTGTGGAGTGATTATGCTCATGAAGGATCTGCCGGCAGCCTGCTATGTGCTGCTGGGAGAGGAGAATTCCAGCTTGATTGGAGGGACACTTGACTGCAAAGAATTGCCTTCCATGGACCCTAAAGCAGGGTACCAGCCACCAACGGGAGTCTGTGACTTAGAAAGGATCATAGAACCTGAGAGCTAAAGTGCCCTTAGACACCTAGCCCACACTTATTTACAGTTCAGAGGCCCGAGGTTCATAAATGTTAATTATCTTGTCTAAGGCCATACCCCTAAAAAAAAAATAGTGAAGCTGATCTTCACACCCATACCTGTCTTCCTCAGAAGCCTGCAGTATTTTCACTCATCCTAGTTATTGCATCAGACTAAAGAATTCTGTTGTCAGAGAAATTTGGTAAGCACCTACTGCATACCATCCCCAGCAAATATGTTGGATGATTCAGACAACTTGAGAATAAAACTAATAAGAATATGATGAGAATCTGAATAAGTAAGGTCCTGTCCTTGAGAAGCTAGCAGATTTGGGGTAATATATTAAGCGAAGACAAATTTCTATCCTGAAAGTTGCTTGTTTCAATATACCAGGGCTGGAAGAGGAGTCTCTCATCAGAAGC
>NW_007854973.1:0-645 GCF_000696425.1 Galeopterus variegatus
AGTGGAAGAATGAATCCAAGAATATATTTTCGTGAATATTTCTTTTAATCAAAAAAAAAAACCCAACAAAAAACTAAAAAAATTGTAAGGGATTAAAGGTAACATTGAAATTATTTTGTGGCACGGAAGTAAGATTTTAGTACTAGATGGTACGTGAAATTCTGTACCCAGAGTGCGTACATGTAGGATATGAAGCATTTAGATCAAATTGTGTTCCTCCAAAGTATTTTCTTTTAATGATGCTAGATGAGGTCAGCCTCTACTTGTTCACTCCTTAAATGATGCAAATGAAATATGCACAAAGATACTAAAAGTTAATATGTTCAGCCTTTAAATAGATCACAGCAATTGGTGGTAAAAGCACTAAGACCTCAATGGCTGTACACACAAAGGCTATGGGTAGTTTACAAAAAAAAAATATATTGAAAATATTCAATTTGAGACTTAAATATTTATTTATTTATTTATTTAGACACAATGTATGTTTATTTTTTATTTTTTTGTTTATTATTTATTTATATGTATGTTTATTTTTTATTTTTTTGTTTATTATTTATTTATTTATTTTTATTGAATCATAATTATTTATAAATATTTTTGGGATTCAATGTTGACATTTGTTGGTCACATTAATATTACTAGTAT
>NW_007854974.1:0-645 GCF_000696425.1 Galeopterus variegatus
TCCCCTGTTGACTTGGGCTTCCCTAAGCTCTTCTCCTCAGAGTCTGAGCATTTGCAACTTTTAGATTTAATCCACTTTCATTTTACTGGTTTGGTGGTAAAGAGTGGGGTATGAGAACACTACATATTTTTTATGAATGAGAATATGTGGCATTTCTCCTTTTGTGTCTGGCTTATTTCACTTCACTTAATTTTCTCCAGGCTCATCTATGTTGCTGCAAATGGAATAATGTTATTCCGTTTTATAGGTGAGTAGCATTCCATTGTGTGTAAACACCACATGTTTCTTATCTAGTTGTTTGTCGATGGGCACATAGGTTGGTTCCCTACTTTGGCTGCTGTAAACAGAGCTGTGACAAACATCGCAGTGCAGGTGTCCCTTCAACATGATTTATGTTCCTTTTTATATATACCCAGTAGTGGGATTGCTGGATCATATTTTGGTTCTATCTGTAGTTGTTGAGGAACCTCCGCACTGTTTTCCAAAATTGTGGCACTAATTTACAGTCCCAGCCACAGGGGAAGAAGATTTCTCCCATCTCCATAGCCTCACCAGCTCTCGTTATTCTCAGTCATGTTCATAATGTTCAGTCCAACTAGGGTGAGGTGACATCCCAGTGTGGTGTTGATTTGCATGTCCTTGATG
>NW_007854975.1:0-645 GCF_000696425.1 Galeopterus variegatus
AAACACTAGATGTAGTATCTAGAAATACTAGTTGATGTCTGGTCATCTGGTAGAGAAGTTGCTTCTTCTATTACTCTGAAGTGGGTTTTGAGGAGAGAGATATCCTCTTCTTTTTCCAGTCTCCACTGGTGACTTTCCTTGTGTCAATGCAGTCTAGTGTCCAGTGGGATGCCTGCACAGTGGCTATGCTTGCTGCTGTGGCATCAAGCTGCTTCTTCAGCTGCCATGACTGTGGTGGGCCACCCATGTGGAAGTGGTACTTTTGTCATGCTCTCTTGCCTGCCTTTGGGTTGGGGGTACTGCTCTCAACTCCTGCCTAGGACTCTGGGCATGCTCTCTTGCCTGCTTCTGGGTAGAGGGTGCTGTGGCCCTTGGCTCCTTGCTTAGGATCCCAGGTGTGCTGTGTTGCCTGCTTCTGGGCTGAGGGGTCTGCAGCCCTGGTTCCTTTCTAAATTTTTTTTTAAGCCTGGCTTATAGACTTATGTTGTTTGTCATTGTATTGAATAGTATTAAACTAATTGTTTTTATTTTCATAGTACCAGTGAAGTTTATTAAAAGGCCCCATTACGGGCCTGCCCGGTGGTGCACTGCTACAGTGCGCCGCTTGGGAGCGCGGCGGCCCTCCCACCGAGGGTTCGGATCCCA
>NW_007854976.1:0-645 GCF_000696425.1 Galeopterus variegatus
GAACATATACCTCTGTCTGGTTCTGTTGGGTGGCTACGCCACAGGTCACTGCCAGGACCTGCCACTCATTTATCCATGCCTCCTTTGATGGGTGTTTGGTTCGTGTCCAATTATTCACTATTGTAAAAAGTGCTGCAACAAACACATGCTTTTCTCCTTTTACCTAATAATATGTGCATTATAGATTTCTTAACATTGAACCATCTTTGCATTCTTGGAGTGAATAATGCAGAGACTTTTTAATGGACTAATAAATTTTACTTCCAATATTTTGTTTAAGATGCTTATATCAAAAGTCCTGTAGTTTTTCTGTAACGTGCTTGACAGATTTTAGTGCAGTGCTATGCTGGCTGCAAAAAAGTGGTTTTTAAGGGAGGCATGTGTGTTCAGGCAGGTGCACACGGCAACTCACAGAGAGGCCCTATTATCACAGCTTTTGAAGCATCTACTTCTGTATATGTTTTATAATGGACATGCTGTATTATATATTGATATCATGTATTATGAATGTAAAATTATGAATAAATGGGTATCCACATATTGGGGGTGCTTCATAGAGAATGTTCAGACCCCACTGGTCCAGCACATGGTCTATGTTTGTAAGTATTTCCTGGGTACTTAAACGAATGTATTTCCTGTTTGCAG
>NW_007854977.1:0-645 GCF_000696425.1 Galeopterus variegatus
GCAAATGTCACCTCCAATCATCTGTCTTATAACTTTATCTTTGGTGTCTGTCATACAGAAGTATAAAAGTTTTATTTGGGTACATCTGTCAAACTTTTCTTTACTGTGGGCCATCAATGCTCTCAAGTTTCAAGGAGACATTCCAGCAGGGTATAGGAATGGCTCCAAGCATCCTTGAAAACACGTTAAATCCTGAGTCATTAGAGAGTGTCCCCATATCAATTATCTTCAGCATGGTCCAGCATCCTCAGCTTTTATTCCCAGGCATGTTCTTCTGGTTCTGCTGGTACCTATTAGCCAAGCCCTACAGCTCTTTGGGTGAATAATAATCCCTTTCCTCCCATAGCAAGGACATCAGTTGCTCAATCGGGCTATGCTGAAGCTTGACCTTAGTTATTTACCTATAAGCAATAGGGCAAGGTGGGAGCTGATCTTGTGAAGGAAAAGCATGTCTTCTAAGACCATTGCCTCAGGTAAGGCCTTTGCATAGCCTTCAGGAAATAGAAGGCTGCTCCCTCCAGCAAGCCAGCCCTGAAATTCAGGGAAATCTGGGGTTTGAGGTTTACAAGCATGTCCCCAAATGAACCCATATCAAGTCTAGGAGTCCCACTTCTTACCTTCAATAGGAGATCTTCCAGGGCAGTG
>NW_007854978.1:0-645 GCF_000696425.1 Galeopterus variegatus
GGTACCTCAGGAAGATGAAAATAAGACCAGCACATAAATGAAAACCAATATATAAGCAATTGTCTCCCCACACAGGCCTCCAAGAAACCACAGCAACAGCCATCTGCCAAGCTCTGTCCTCGGCCCTGCTCCCTGCAGCCAGTGGCCTCCGAGTAAGCACAACAGTCTAATATAAGATTTAACAACAGATGGAAATCTCTTCTCTGAAGTGCGACTCTCCATTAATGCTCCTAGGCTAAATGTCCATCCCTTGAAGCTGTAATGAAATAAGTTTGGGACAAATAGGACGTGTTTTATGTGCCACATCAGCCACAGAATTTGCTAGAAATAGTTAGGACTGATTGAAGAAAGACTACAATTTGGCAAAGGTTGAGAATTCACAGGTTTCTTGCATAGAAACAGACCTCTCCAGAGGACCATCACTAAGCCCTGGAGAGGACACTCACACTAATCTACAGCATATTCTCACTTCCTGTAGCTTCCACTGGATAGATTTGATCTGATCAACCCAGGTCAGCAATTCTCAAGCTAATTCACAACCAGCACCTGGCCTGGCAGTGATGATATAAAATAGCAGAGCACTGCTGCAGGGAGCCTGATCCCCTGGGACAGGGTCAGCTCTTTCACTTCTTCAATATCTCGTTT
>NW_007854979.1:0-645 GCF_000696425.1 Galeopterus variegatus
ACTGTGGGCCTCCATTCCCTGTGGTTAACCAGGGAAAAACTAGGGGACAAAGAGAAATCCACTGAATTACCTGTCCACTCTCATGCCAGAGATCAGCAAGCAAAGAAGCAAAGAAGGGATTACTCTACTAGTCAGAGTATTCAATCCTTATTACCATTAGTGTCTAAGTTGTTATTACATAATGAGACATCTCATGATTCAGGCAGACAGAAGGACAAATAAGTAGAAATAAATAACATTATAAGATTAGTATTATATTATACAGATTATATATATTACATTAATTAAAATTAATTTATTTAATCCTACTTGAATTTAACAGAATAAAGAGAAGTTGCATTGAAACTAAAGATATTCTGAACTTCAGATATTTTCTCACATCAAGAGGAATTAATTACTATGCAACTCTTTAAGGAAAAATACATATGAATGGATTATATCAAATTAAAAAGCTTCTGTACCAGAAAAGAAACAGATAACAGAGTGAAAAAACACCCTATAGAATGGGAAAAAATATTTGCAAGTTATGCATGTGACAAGGGATTAATATCCAGAATATATAAGGAACTCCAACAACTTCACTGTGAAAAAGCAAGCAACCCAATAAAAAAATGAGCAAAGGAGCTAAATGAACATTTCTCCAAA
>NW_007854980.1:0-645 GCF_000696425.1 Galeopterus variegatus
TTTAGGAATTGCTGTTATACAGAATATTGACAATCACATATACCTTGATTAAAGTAACCCAGAAAACTCTTCTTAGCACTTAGCTAAACTCCCTCTGTGAGCTGGAAAACACTGGAGTCTCCTTTGTAAACAAATATTCTATAATTCAAACACTCCTATCAGTGCAGACTGATCTTCCTCCGTAAGAGGGAGGTGTTGCTGAAACATCCCCCAACTTCCCATACTTCCTGCATTATAACCCTCTAACAGTCAAAAACCTTTCTGGCCTAAAAATTATGATGGTAAAATTGAGATTCAAGAGTATAATGAAGAAAGGAAAGACATAGGATAGAACCTGCCTGGGACTCGGTTACTGAACCTGGATCAGGCTTGGTCATAAGGGACAGATCAGGAGCCCAGTTAGAGGAATGAAGCTCAGGGCAAGTTGACAAAGAGGCTGCCTTGATTTGGAGCCACTGCACAACCCACACATGGGTTGACATATTAGCCGAGGAGACATGAAACGTTAAGATATCTAAGACCCACCTGAGGAGGAACATCTTTATTTGCATAAGACCTTTTGAATGCAGGTGGCACGTTCCATCTTTGAACCCATCCTCTTGTTGATAAAATAATCCCCATGTCTGAAGGTGCTATTTTATATCT
>NW_007854981.1:0-645 GCF_000696425.1 Galeopterus variegatus
TCATGCCCAGGTTCCCCACCACAGTGATGGTGTAGATGGCCAAGAACACCTGGAAAAGGAGTGCCTGGAGGTTTGGGAACTCTGAGAAGCCCAAGAGGACAAAAGTGACTCCAGCACTCTCGTTTCCCTCAATCATCATAGCAGATCCTGTGGGAGGAAATCAGAGAGTTCATCCTGAGCAGCTGGATATAACAGAGACAGTAGGAATGAGGGGATGCAGACGGCTCTCAGTGCACTCATGTTTTATTTTTTGGCCTTTTTGCTGCCTCATTTGAATTTCTCTTCAGCCACTGACTTACTATTTGAACATGGAATATTTTCTTTACCCATCAGTGACCCATTTCCTATTGCATAGAACAAGAAATGTGGCTATCACATGAAGTGCTTTTACAAATTGTAGACTGCATAAAGTGCTCTTACAAATTGTAGATATATATGTGTATACTAAATGCTTGTAGTAATTCTGTCCCTTATTAATAATTAAATAATTATGAACTAATATCTGAATTTCACATAAATTCTATTACTTATGATAGAAGAATATGACAAATTAAAGAATATCATGGAAACACATCTTAGTTCACGGCAATAGGGCAGATTACAACTGAGATGACTCAACAGAGCCTGCCACTGGGGATTTAAACA
>NW_007854982.1:0-645 GCF_000696425.1 Galeopterus variegatus
CCTCTTCCTCCTTCTTGCTGCTTGGAATGCAGGTGTGATGGCTGGGGCACCAGCAGCTATACTGGGCCATGACACCTTGAGGATGGAAGTCAAACAATAGGCTGATGGAGCAGGGTGGTAAAAGGAGCCTGAGTTTCTGATGTCCATCAGAAGGACCCTGGGTTGCCCACCTCTGGGCTCCTTTAGCATGAAAGGGAAGTTCTATCATGTTTAAGACACTATTATTTTATGTATTTCATGCAGCCAAAAAGAATCCTCACTGAGCCACCTGGTTGGCTGCCTTTGGCTTTGACCATCTTCCCTAGAGAATTTTCATAGCCAGGCATATCTGTGTTCTATACAGATGTGTAAGAGTTTGGTAGATAAGTTTAAAAAAAAAAAGGAGGGAAAAAGCATAAAAAATGAAGTGAGCACTAAACCAGAGGCCAGAGAGATCAAAGATAATGATGATGTGACACATATAAGTATGCCAATGATTTTAGAACAGGGATCTGTCGAGACTAACCAATATATTCTACAACCTGCATATAATCTCTATTTGTTTACTAATATTTGTTTTAAAAATGAATTTATCCAACAAATGGTGCTGGAACAAAGGGATATCTATATGCAAAAGAATAAAGATGGACCCATTCCTCACTTGTA
>NW_007854983.1:0-645 GCF_000696425.1 Galeopterus variegatus
CTAGCTGTTTTACAAAAGATGTGCATTTATTTCCTCAGCTTTAAAATATTGCAAGGAAAAAATTAAATAATGCATAACGGGGATGCTTAGCAAAGTGCCTGACATAAAGTGCCAATAGATGTATGTGTATGCACATAATTCTGCACTAAAACAGATTTAAATTTTTTGTATTTTTATTTAGAAAATATGAACCCATTACAAAATTAACCATAAAAAAAATCTCAATACATACGAGGTACTTCAAAAAGTTTATGAAAAATAGAATTAAAAGATAATACAAATCTTTCCACGAACTTTTTGAAGATCCCTTGTAGGTGACAAAATTTTAAGAGTATACTCAGTTGAGTCAGGTACAAACTGGGGATTGGTCAACTTATTCAAAATTTCATTAGAAACCCATGCCAATAAAATAAGTGAAAAAAACCGAAAGAACTGTAGTTATAAGGACCAGAAAGAAAGAGACAAAACCGGCATCATTCCCAGACAAATAATTGTTCAGCTACAAGATATAAGAGTATCTATAGTCAAATTAATGGAATTAGCTAGGGAGTTCAGCTAGTGTTCTGAATTTTTATGTATTTCTCACATTTGTCTGTGGCAAACACAGTGACGTTCCTATACCTCAAAAATAATCAACTGGAAAAA
>NW_007854984.1:0-645 GCF_000696425.1 Galeopterus variegatus
TTTTTTTTCAGTTATCAACTTGTTAGGAAAAAGGATTATGAGAAAAAAAAATCTAAACAATAAAGTAATGATCATCACAATCTCATCACAATTTCGCTTTGGAGTAAACCTGAGTACCAGAAGTGAAATATACAAATTTAAGAGAAAGTTCTATTGCTGCTTGGTGTCTCTTACATCTTTTAATTAAAGGAAATCTCAAGAGAGGCACCCCGCTGGAGAGGCCCAAGATCCACAGAGACAACGCGCCCTATGGTGCTAGCATGTGACCGAGCAGGTAGGCCTCACCACTGGACACCATCCTCAGCCCGGCTGAGTGCACACTGACCAGACAGGCACCCCCCCAGAGAGACCCAAGTCCCATGGAGACCACATGCCCCGAGGCACCAGCATGCAACCTAGCAGGAAGGCCTAACCACCACCAGACCCTATCCCCAGCCTGGCTGAGTGCATGCCGACCAGAGAGGCTCCTCCCTGGAGATGCCCGAGACTGGAGGCAACCATGCTCCTGAGGCACCAGCAGGTGATCGAGGAGACACTGAGGCAGCCATGCCAAATTGGCAGCCCCAGCAGCATCCTAGCTAGACAATAGTGTCAAAACAGTGGACTGTGAAATCCCTTGTCACAACGACTAAACATCAAAGGAAA
>NW_007854985.1:0-645 GCF_000696425.1 Galeopterus variegatus
TGATACTGATTATTTTTTGCCCTTTTAGAACTTTGTATAGATTCATACAATGTGTGTTTTTGTGTGTGTGTGGAATACAATAAAAAGCATATGTACTTCATAAGGCCTGGTTTTACAAAGCCTAGCAGTTTCAACTATTGACCTTGTAAGGACAGGAAATTTCCCTGAGGCTATAAGTCTCTGTTGCAAGATAAGGATTGTGGCACAGCAAATTGCTGGCTCAAAAGACAGACTGGTTATTGATTGTTATGTAAAGATACTGAGAAATTGCTGTAAGAAGGGATGTTGCTAAGATCAAACATGTGTTGATAAGAACCACTTAATTGCCTTACTGGAATGTCATCTGCCTTGTTTCACTGAAAGTTACCAGCCTATATTGTTAAACTATAACCCCACCTTTGTTCTCTCCCTGTAACTCCCTGGTCTGGAAAATAAATGCAGGGAGAGAACCCCAATTCAGAATTCATTTCCCAAGGAAGGGATAGCTCTTGCTTGAGCATCCCAAAGGGAGATTAATCACTTGGGGCCTCTCACTACTCAGTAGAGATGGGTTTTGAGTAATCCTTTGCATCTCTGTCACCCAGGGGAGGTGGGGTGACAAATCCATGGGAGGTGAAGCAACGCAAAGCAACATTTGTGTCTGTC
>NW_007854986.1:0-645 GCF_000696425.1 Galeopterus variegatus
CTGTCTTCTGGTTTGAATCTCAATTTCTTGGTATTTCACCACGCAACATGAACTCGACCTCTTTTGTATTTACTGTGTTTAATGACCTCTGTGTCCCAAGACAGCGAGAGTGGTGACCTGGGAGAACTTGCTGCACTGTGAGGTATATGGGGAGTGTTGCCAGGACCCCACATGTCTGTCTGGTCTCTGAGGTTCACAGTCTGATCAGTTCTGGACTGATGTGACCATCAGGCTTCATGGAGGAACCCACCTCCTTGGGCAGAGGTTGACAAGGTAATCTGTTCCTGTTCAGTCCTAATTAAGATGAAACAAGCCTAGAACTTCACTCCCTGCTTCAGAGCCATTAGCAGTCATGTTCCATCACACGGAGGCCTTTCTTCCCTGCTGGACACTGGCTTTCCTCCTGCTGCCCCCTCAGCTGCCTACCTGGGAAGCATCTCATCAATTCATCCACTCAAACAGCATTGAGTGGGTGCCCGCTGTGCATCAAGAACTGGGTTATGAGGCTGAGAGATGTACATGTTCCTCCCACTTTACAAGACCTGGCAGGCCAGAGAGACCTGAGAAGCATGTGGTCATTCTAGTAGAGGGAGCCATGGTGTGGGGGAGCCTGGAGGACAGTGGAATGGGGACAGGGGAGGCCCA
>NW_007854987.1:0-645 GCF_000696425.1 Galeopterus variegatus
AGGACAGAAGTGGCCTTCAAGAAGAAAGGTATACAGCTGGTTGGGGAGGTGACCGGTGGCTGGTAAGGAGGGAGGAATTTGTGCTGGACTAAGAAGAGTGAAGGAATGCAGTAAAGGAAGCCTGGTGTTGAAAGTTAGGATAGAGGCAGAAACACTTTTTATCACAGCATTGTTTTACCTTTTTCTAGATTGATCTGTCATAAAACGAGTTTACAATGCTTTTCCTTTCACAAGGATAATAATTCAAAGCATTGCTTTGGAAAATGTGAAGTTTTGAATACAGAGTCTTTTGCCCTAGTTTTAATAATATATATTAAGTTTAATGATGGTCTTTTGTTCTGTTTTACTAACAACAAAAACTCAGCCTTTTAGTTTCTAAAAGTCTTTTTTAAAAATTATGTCATTAATTTGAAAGAAAACATACAAAAATAATTACAATCCCAATCCTTTCCTCTGCCTTGTAAAAAGACAGATCCCAAAAAAGAAAGGTGGTTTTGATTTTTGTTCATTGAAAAAGGCATAGCCACCCTGGAAAAAGACTCTGAAGGAAGTTGGAGAAAAAGGTGGTTTTATGAAGAGATTTGTGAGAGATTGGTGAGTGATAAATGTAGGTTTTCCTGATAAGAAGAACTTTGAAGGAAAAAA
>NW_007854988.1:0-645 GCF_000696425.1 Galeopterus variegatus
CCAGGTCAGAAAGCTGCATTGATCACCAGACACAGAAGTCTTGCCGGGAATACTGTGGGAGGTGCATGTTGAAGCCGTCGCCTTCCTGAAAGCATAGCCCGAATGCTCTCTCTGCCGACTTTTTACTTCTGCGTAAGAACCATTAAAAAAAAAATCCTCCAAAGTGTCATGCTAGGGTCGCTTGTTTAATTTGAAGAGAAAAGACTTGTTCTCATTTATATTTTAGTTAATTTATGCTTTGGAATTCTTCCTTCACTGCTGTGCCAGATTAATTCACTCATTGCTTGCAAGCAGAGTGGATTCCACAGGGTGGCGGGATGAGCCGCCCCATCAAATGCTTCTGCTGAAAGGGTGGGTTGAGTCTGTGGGGCTACTTCTGACTTTATTGATGGGAATGGTTTTTGCATATGTACTGGTCTTGGATGCCACTCAGTACAGTTTTTGAAAAATAAGCTGCTTCGAGGAAGGTATAGCAGAAAAGCAGCGTCTGCATGGCATGTCCTGGGCAATCGAGCTGTGAGCCTCTCCGGGCACCAGCACAGCCCTGGCCTCTGTGGATTTGCAGTGTCATTTTCAAAGCAGGGTCTTCTAGTGATTCCTGTTTTTTTTAATAACAGATTTATTGAGATATAAGTTGTTTTTAGC
>NW_007854989.1:0-645 GCF_000696425.1 Galeopterus variegatus
ATCTATGTTGTTTCATGTGTCAGTAGTTTGTTGCTTTTTATTGACATTGTGTGGATATTGAGTACTTATCTATTTATTCACCAGTGGATTGGCCAATTGGGTTGTTTATAGTTTTTGATTATTGTAGATAAAAGTTGCTAAGAATATTAGGGTAAAAGTCTATGAACATATGTTTTCATTTTTCTGGGGTAAATATCAATGAGTGGGATTACTGGGCTGCATAGTAAGTGCACATTTTATTTTATTAGAAAGTTCCAAATTGTTTTCCAAAGCGGCTATCCCATTTTGCATTCTTACCAGCAATGTATGAGAGTTCTAGTTGCTCCACATCCTTGTCAACACTTGTTATTGTCAGTCTTTCAAATTTTAAGTATTCTATGGCTGTTTAGTGATAGCTTATTGTGGTTTTAATTTTCATTTTCCTTATTATTTATTAGTGCCATTTCTATGTTTCTGGTAAAGAGTCTATTCAAATCTTTTGCCTCTACATTCTTTTTTTCCTCCCCCAAATCAGGTTGTCTTTTTGAGTTGTAAGGGTTTTTAAAAATTTTTTTATTTTTACAAGTTCTTTACCAAATGTATGCTTTGCAAATATTTTCTTTGTTAATTACTTAATTAATTGGTTATGAATATTCATGAGATACA
>NW_007854990.1:0-645 GCF_000696425.1 Galeopterus variegatus
GATTTATGTCTTAAGAGAAATTTTTGCTTTTCATTTTTGTCCCTTCTGTAGTTTAAATTTTTTAAAAAATTACAGATATTATTTTAATTTTTAATGCAAATTTATCAAGAGTGCCAATTAATCGCATGCCCGGTAGTTGAAAACACAGTATATATAAATGTCCCTGGCAAAATATCATAAAGACATAAGATGTTTTCTCTCACTAGCCTTAAAAACATTTTTCTCATGGACTTTACTGCAACATTTAAGCCTAAAAAGTACTCTAAAAATATAAATTTCACAGGTCCGGCCCGGTGGCGCACTGCTACAGTGTGCCGCTTGGGAGTGCGGTGGCTTCTCCCGCCGAGGGTTCGGATCCCACATACAGACCGGTTCCTGCTCACTGGCTGAGCGAGATGCGGGCGCAACACCGAGGGTTGCGATCCCATTGCCGGTCCCGGTTCGGTACGGGCGTGACAATGAGGGTTGCGATCCATTGCCGGACATGAAAAAAGACAAAAAGGAAAAAAAAAAAAAATAAATAAAATAAAAAATAAAAAAATAAAAATAGGTTATCTCCTTATGTTTGATATATATATATATATATATATATATATATAAATTTCACAATAACACTTTAACCTTTATCTTAGCCTTAAATTTTAA
>NW_007854991.1:0-645 GCF_000696425.1 Galeopterus variegatus
ACGAAGAAAAGGGATAAAGGAAAAAGGGTCAAAGGGCACTTGCTAGCAGTCTCTTAGGGATGTTAACACCTCTGCTTACATCCCATTGGCCACAACTGAATCACATGGTCATACTGAACTGCAAGAGATTCTGGGAAATGTAGTCTTTACTCTGGATGGCAATGTGTTAAGCTAAAAATTCTTCGACTATGGAAGAATGTGATTTTGAGGGATAAAGAGCAGCAAAAATAGCTTTGGGAATTGTTTTGTAGCCCACAGTAGAGTCTCCCACTGAGATTATAGCATCTTAAACTTCTAAGAAGTAATCCCAACTGTGGCAGATGTCATTTCATGAACACTCTGTGTGGGTCAGACACTGTGCTAAGCCTTTTACATGTATGTTTTTAAATTAATCCCTACAACTCTGTAAATTTGTTATCAATATTATAATAATAAGGACTTTGAGGCCTAGAAAAGTTTAATATCTTGCTTCCAAACTCTCCTCTCATCCATGGCAGATATCAATAATCAAACAGAACTTTTCTTGCTAAACCAAGGGGCAGCATCAGAATCTTGAACAAAGAACTCAATGCTGAAATGAGTATCAATAATATGAATGATTATTCAGAGTTGACATGTGACATCATGTTTATTTGCCATATCAGA
>NW_007854992.1:0-645 GCF_000696425.1 Galeopterus variegatus
TTTTTTTTTTTTTTTTTTTGGCAGCTCTTCCACTGACATGAGGAGCCAGAATGACAAGGCAGTATGTATAGTTTCAGATTCAGGGGAAACCTTTAATGAATCCCCTGGTGGAAGTGGGTTCCATCCAAAGAACCAGAACTGCCAATCCAGCACAACATAATGTTTCAGAGACAGGAAGAAAAATTTCTCAATTGGGTCACTAGAGATAATGGTGGGAAGGTTAATACTACTTTCTCTACTTGATTTGCAATATAGCATACTAACTTTGAGATACATGATTGTGGTTCAGAACATATATTGCATCCAAGACAGTGACCAAAACACACAGAATTCTGTACCTGAGCTGTTAACTGAATCAGCCTTTCATACACCAACGTATTGTTGCATTAGGGCAGCCACTACCCAAAGATGGGTATTTAATGGGATTAATAGACTCTGTGGTACCTGTTATCACATTTTCTTTGCAGTTAAATAGGTCCTTCAGTTTGAGGCAATGTTATTGTGTAGGAGCCCATGTCTTCAAGCCCTCAGAAACTGTGGTCTAAGGAAGCAAAATTATATCTAGTGAAAGTGCCAATACCAGTAATAATGAATGGCTGCCTCCACTTTCCATTGTGTAAGGTGTTAATGTAATGAACTTCCCAG
>NW_007854993.1:0-645 GCF_000696425.1 Galeopterus variegatus
ACATAAGAATATCTTAAAGTTATATTATTTGGTGGATTCACATTGAGTTATTATGTCTTTGACGGGGGTCGGGGCTTTTGTCAATATCTACTTTTTTACCCTGAAGTTCATTTGTGTGATATTTTTGGCAACCAGTTTTCTTTTGGTTGGTGTGTATCTATTTTTATCCTTTTACTTTTTAACTTTTTTCCATCCTTGTCTTAGGCCTGTCTCTTGTCAACAGCATATAGTTGGATTTTGCTTCCTCTCGTCTGTATACTTATATATATATATTTTTTTTGCATAAAGGATTCTGGTTGATCTGAAAAATGAAGTTTGGTATCAAAAATGCCATGATCCTGTATGTAAAGCAGAAAACTTCAAATCTGAGTGTGAGTTATTAATTTTTATATTTGACACAAAATAAAAATTAGATATCTGTATAAAATAGTTTTATTATCTTTCTGACTCAGGTTTTCCATTACCTGCTGAAGTATGTCTTCTGTTTCTTTTCAAAGAGGTAAGTGCAGTTTTTAGTGTCTTTCTCAGTACTAATTAGTTCTTGAATAGCATGAATGAGATATGAGCAGTATCCAAATGAGCATAGGTAGCTTTCAAACACAATGCTTGGGACCTTGTTTTCACTCGGGAATGTATTGTAGCAAT
>NW_007854994.1:0-645 GCF_000696425.1 Galeopterus variegatus
GATTTCCTTGTACATTTCTTCTTTCAGGTCCTGTATAGTTTTCCTCATTTCATCGTGTTGTCTAGCTGAGTTTTCTTGTATCTCATTTAACTTCCTTAGAATTATCACTCGAAATTCCTTGTCAGACATTTCAAGGGCTTCTTTTTCTATAGGATCTAGAGCTTGAGGGTTATTCTCTTTGGTGGTGTGCTTTCTTGATTTTTCATATTTCTGGTATCTTTCCTTTGGTGTTTAGTCATTGTGGCAAGAGATTTCATAGTCCACTGGTTCGACACTATTGTCTGGCTAGGATCCTGCTGGGGCTGCCAGGATCCTCAGTGTCTGCTCTGTCACCCACTGGCGCCTCGGGTGCATGTTCGCCTGGGGTCTTGGGCCTCTCCAGGCAGGTGCCTCTCTGGTTGGCATGCACTCTGCTGGTCTGGGGATGGAGTCCAGTGGCAGCGAGGCCTACCTGCTGGGTCATGTGCTGGCACCACGGGGCATGTGGTCTCTGAGGATCTCAGGCCTCCAGAACTCTAAAACTTCTAATGAAAAGCTTCACAGATTGAAAACTCAAAAGTCAGGCATTTCTAAATTTTAAGTGATTTTTTCCTCTGTACCATGTGGAAAAAACATCTGCACATCTTCAACAAACTCAGAGTAGTT
>NW_007854995.1:0-645 GCF_000696425.1 Galeopterus variegatus
GGTCTAAAATCATATATGGGCCATCTATCACCTTTTCTATCTACTCAAGTAGCTTATCTTAGCACTGAATTAGCAATTACAGAATGCAAAACTGGGAATTTGTAGACCTTCCCTTATTTTGAATAAAGTTTCTGCCGAGAATTTATTATATGGAAAACAGAGTGAATTAATAGGTGTTGGGAAAATGGAACAATTTGATCAGGCTCCCCTCACCTCAGAGCCAGTTCAGGGCAGTTCAGTAAACATTGTGTGTGTGGATGGAGTACATGCACCTGCAAGGAGGCTCCACTTTGGCTGGTTTTTACTGCCTCTGGCACCTGCCCTGCGTGGCCATGTGTTTCCAGACCTGCAGCTTCCAAGGACCGGGTGGCTGGTTGCCTGGCTTATAGATCTCTGTGAAGGAGTCTGGTGACCCAGCCTGGCATGTGAAGGGTTTGTGACCCAGTCTGTGAATGGGCTTGAGGGGTTTGGGAGCTCCAGACCCAGCCCTAGCTCAACCATCGGCCCGGTCCGTGCAGGATTACCGGCAGGTAAAAGAGCCGTGGCAACTAGCGTGGCCGCCTAGCTTTAATTGGCGTCACGAGCAGGATTAAGAGCTAGACAATTGGTGCTGTGAGGATTCCAGGCCTCAGCTGTAGCTTAGCA
>NW_007854996.1:0-645 GCF_000696425.1 Galeopterus variegatus
AAAGTTCAAATTTATGTTTGCATACAGCCTTTATGTTTGCAACTGAGAAAAGCAAAAAACACAGATAATCACTTCACATTGGTAAATTCTTAATATCCTACTGGTAGTGCTGGTTAGAGTTCCTTATTTTTCACCAACTGTTAGTCTTTCATGTTAAATGAAATGAATTTCTATGAGAGATATATACACAAACATGTAGTAAAAGGGAAATCAACTTTGGAATTAGAAAGCTAGAAATCAAGAGGCTTTGGTCCAGCTTTAACAGTAAATAGTTTGACATGAGGTAAATCATTAGTTTCCTCCTCTTCATACAAAAATTGGACTAAGATAGTTTTAACATTCTAGGACCTAATTTCAAGTTGATTTTGTTCTTGCCATGTCTTTCAAAAATTTAGATATTGCTAACATAACAGCACCTAGTCAAGTTGAAAAGTATTTTAAAATATCCTTCCTCTTAGAAGGATGGATAACAGAGAGAATGTTTGTCTTTGGCGAAATGGATCTACATCTATTGAACACCTAATATACACTACGTTATTTACAAATACCTTAATTTAATCTTCCTATGAGGAGAGGAAAAAATTCAGAGAGATTAAGTAATTTTTCCAAGGCTGCACACGCATTAAGTGACAGGGCCAGGAGGTT
>NW_007854997.1:0-645 GCF_000696425.1 Galeopterus variegatus
AAGAGCCAGCCCCTGAAAGAAAGGAAGAAAACGAGTGTGAGAGAAGGACAAGCAAACAACCAAGTGAGCACGCATGCAAAAACTCCCGGCAGATACCCAAGAGTGGCATTGCCAGATTGAATGCCTGGCCTAATGTGCACCGATCAGAGTGGCAGCCAGCCGGAGAGGCCCAAGATCCATGGAGACCATGCACCCTGCAGTGCCAGTGCATGACCCAGCAGGTAGGCCTCGCTGCAACTGTCTGACTCCATCCCCAGCCTGGCCAAATGCGCACTGACCAGAGAGGTGCCTCCCCAGAGAGGTGCAAGACCTAAAATGACCATATACCTGAGGCACCAGTGGGTAACTGATCAGGCACTGAGGCAGCTGTGCCAAATTGGCAGCCCCAGCAGCTTCCTAGCCAGACAACAGTGTCAAACCAGTGGACTGTGAAATCCTCTGCCACAATGACTAAACATCAAAGGAAAGATACCAGAAATAAAAAAAAATCAAGAAAGTACAACACCAATGGAGAATAACTCTCAAGCTCTAGATCCTACAGAACAAGAAGCCCTTTTAATGTCTGACAAGGAATTTCGAGTGATATTCTAAGGAAACTAAATGAGATACAAGAAAACTCAGCTAGACAACATGATGAAATGAAGA
>NW_007854998.1:0-645 GCF_000696425.1 Galeopterus variegatus
GAGGATGGAGGGTGGAAGGATGGAGGATGGAGGTGGAGGATGAAGGGTGGAAGGATGGAGGATGGAGGTGGAGGATGAAGGGTGTAAGGATGGAGGGTGGAGGATGGAGGGTTGAGGGTGGAGGATGGAGGGTGGAGGATGGAGGGTGGAGGATGAAGGGTGGAGGATGGAGGGTGGAGGATGGAGGTTGGAGGTGGAGGATGGAGGATGGAGTTGGAGGATGGAGGATTGAGGGTGGAGGATGGAGGGTGGAGGTGGAGGATGGAGGATTGAGGGTGGAGGATGGAGGGTGGAGGTGGAAGATGGAGGGTGTAGGATGGATGATGGTGGATTTAGGATGGAGGGTGGAGGATGGACGATGGATGATGGAGGATGGAGGTGGAGGATGGAGGTGGAGGATGGAGGGTGGCAGGTGGCGGGTGGCAGGTGGCGTGACACCTGACACAGCACTGAGCATATGGCGTCATCAGGTATAGGTCGTGGGTCTACGGTGTTCTCTGGACCATCTTTTCAGTTTTTCATACACTTGAAAATGTTCATAATAAAGTGTTAGGAAAAAAGAAGGATGTGAAGGAAATGGTGACGGTGTCTGGTTTCCTGCTGAGGGACTTTCGGGTCCCTTCCTCGTGCTCACATGTTGGTCTC
>NW_007854999.1:0-645 GCF_000696425.1 Galeopterus variegatus
TTTCTAACTTCTGTTTTTATTTTTTTCCCTTTTTTGACACAAAGTTTTTAGTGACTCTGGAAAAGAAATCAAATGATTTTTCTTTGAGTTTTTAACCTTAAGTGTATATAAATGATCTATAAATATTTAAAATATACATTTGCTAGCTGGTTACAATGTTCAAATTGCAAGACATAATAAGCAATTAGACATGATGAGAGCTCCCAAGAACTATCTGGACATAAATGTGGTGAATTATTTGATTATTTTATATATGAATACTGTTTAAAGAGAGCTGGACTGTTCCACTTAAAGAAAGTAAACTTTTTAACATCACTAAAAAATAAATGTTTTTCAAAAATGTGTTTTGCATCAATTTTCCAGTGTCACAGAGGTATAAGCACAAAGTGTCCTCATGTAAGTGGGCTTTGTAGTCAGATGATCCTGGATTCAAATCCCAATTTATCATGTATCTGCTAAATAATCTTGAATAAATTATTTAGCCTCCAAGCATTTGTAAAGTAGGAACAATAATATATCCACTGCACAGGATTGTTGGGAGAATTATTTGAGAAAGAAAACAAAAAGAGATAAGCAAATGCCTCATACAGAGTCAACACTTAATACTTGTATTTTCTTTGTGTGTGTGTGTGTGTGTGTGTGTGT
>NW_007855000.1:0-645 GCF_000696425.1 Galeopterus variegatus
AACACCTACTATTCTCAGTTTAGCTGATAAAACATTTATTGAGGGTTTATTTCTGCTAGATATTGTGCCATGCACTAGGTAGTCTAAAATGTTCTAAAACGTGATTCCTGAATTCCAGGAGCTTACAGAAAAATGCTAAGTGCTAGTAGAGAATCAGTATAAGAATATGTGGTATCTATCGACTATGGGAAAGCTAATGGAAGGAAAATAGTTGCACAAATTTAAGGAAGAAGCCAAGAGGTTAATAGTAAACTGGAAGTTATAAAAACAAAGAAATCAAGTCCTTTAAAAGTCAAAAACTTTAAAATCATGAACGATTTCATTTATGAGGTGGAACTCTAGTTGGGTCCTGGGTAGATTCAAAGAATCAAGGAAAGAAAAAGCTTCCAGGGATATGGAGAAGCACAAGCCAAAGGCAGGAAGGAAAATAAGGAAAAGGAAGAGAAGGAGTATAACATTTTGGTTATAGTGATAATGCTGTTGTCTACTTATGCTATCTCATGAGCCATTCGCAAGTCTGTAACAAGACTATTTCCAGAGATAAAAATAGAAAACCCATCAAATATGCATTTAAGATCTAATCGATGTCCTCTTTCATAAGTTCTACATTTTAGTTTTCTTGTACTGTTTAACGAACCACCTCAA
>NW_007855001.1:0-645 GCF_000696425.1 Galeopterus variegatus
GGCTGGTTCTGCTCTGGGCACCCAGCACACAGGGGTTTTCCTGCAGTTGGTGGCTCTAGACGGTCACAGTTATTCTCTTCCCCCCTGAGCTATCAAGAAATTCTTCTGTCATAGATTCAAGAGAAGCCATAAAGGACACAATAAAAGAAAAAGAAGAGGGAGAGGAGTGACTGTGGAGTGGGTGGCAGCAAGACCAAAAGGCTATTGCTTCCCGAACTTTCTTTCTGGCACATCAGGAAAACCAGCAAAGGTGAGAAGAGCATCAGAATGGCCGATACTGAGTGTGACCATGTGCGTGGAGGCAAGAAGACAGTAAGAACTCGTGCAGGCAAGTGAAGGATGCCCTGACAACATGCTCCCGGGGCATGGATGCTGATTCCATATAAACCCCTAGGGCTGCTCGGCTAAGGCCTGAAAAGGCCGCTTTAATCAGGGGGAGAGGCTGTGGATCCCGGTAGGGCCACCAGTGCATGACTCCGGAGGGGCCGTTCGTTGTGTCCCTTGTAGACAGTGCCTCTAGAGTTGTTCAATAGCTCACTCTGCGGGACCCAGCCCTGCCCTCCCAACCCCCTAAAGTCAGCAGAGAGCATGGCCAGTCAATCCCTAGCTGTGGTGAGATATTGGGGGTTGACCCTGACCTTGCCA
>NW_007855002.1:0-645 GCF_000696425.1 Galeopterus variegatus
GCAAAAAAGAATGCAACTCAATCAGGGCACATCTGTCAACACAACTGAGACATTAACACAGAGCAGTTGATGCTGAGACATTCAGGTCATTTTCAGATAGGAAAGATAGCATGCATACATACTGGATGAAATCTAATTCATTTACTTCAATCAAAATGTATCATTTTAAAAGAACTATTTGATAAATAAAAATGAGTTTTTCTAAAATGAGACTGAATGGAAGTCAATGACTACAGTCTCTTCATGTTACCAGGCTGTTTATCAAAGACCCACTATTGGAAAGACATGTTCACCTCTATCTTATCTAAAGTTTTCAGGGAGCCCAAGGAAAGAGCAGGCAGTATTCTGGCCTTGCTGGATATGATTGCTCATGCTAGCTCTATTTTCTTTCTTGCTATCATAGCTAGTAGTCAATCTTAATGTAATTCACATTTCCAATGTTTCTAGCCTTGATCCCCTTTGAAGGTTTCTGAAGAGAGTTGAAATTCTTACTCTGAGATATGAGAATATTGCTTACAAGTATCAGTACATGACTATCTTTTGGGATTCTTATTAGCTTCTTTTTAAACATGTGATTCCTATTAATGCCAATAAATCAATAAATGCATCAAGGTTTTTTTTTCCTTTTTGTCTTTTTTACTGACC
>NW_007855003.1:0-645 GCF_000696425.1 Galeopterus variegatus
GTAGGATGGAGAAGAGTAGTAAGCCTTGACAAATTCTAGCTTTTTCCCAAACTTATTCAACTAGAGTAGCTATAGTTATATCTGTTTCATAAACTGGGGTTGCTCATAAGATTTGGTTTAAAGACAGGATTCTTGCTAAGAAGAGGCTTGAAAGCATTAGTAGCACTGGCATCTGGGTGGAGATATACTATTCTCCAAAAGTATCACTATGACAGCCAGCATTATCTGCCATTTCAATGTATTCTTGTAATTACGAAATCTATCTATAAAACTAAACTCATTTAGGGCCGGCCCAGTGGCGCACTGCTACAGTGCTCCGCTTGGGAGCGCGGCGGCGCTCCCGCCGAGGGTTCAGATCCCACATACAGACCGGTTCCCGCTCACTGTCTGAGTGAGGTGCGGGCGCAACACCGAGGGTTGCGATCCCATTGCCGGTCCCGGTCCGGTACGGGCGCGACACTGAGGGTTGCGATCCGTTGCCAGACACGAAAAAAGACAAAAAAAAAAAAAACTAAACTCATTTATACACTACTCCATTCCAAAAATATTTTGAGGCAGTTTATTTATTTCTACTTTGTGATTTCGGCTGATCTAAATTAATCTTCTCTACTAAGTTATAAGCATGTTAATGGTAGATATCTTCCA
>NW_007855004.1:0-645 GCF_000696425.1 Galeopterus variegatus
TGCAGATCAACAGGCTGACGGGCGATGACACGGACCTTTACCGCTGCACAGCAGTGAACGTATATGGAGAGGCCACGTGCTCAGTGAGACTCACCGTCATCGAAGGTGGGCTTGTCCCCCCATCCTGTCTCACACATGCACAGGGTGTTGCTTTCTCTTGAGAGGCCTTAGAGGAATCAGAGGCCACACAGCTGGTGGAGAGAGGGGAGGAAGGACCACTGTGGCCCTACCTTATGCCAGAGCCCTGAACTTCACCCACTTACACACACCAAGTCTGTGTGTGACTTAAAGCACACCCTCGGCAGAAGACCTGTTGCAGGTGCTCTGAACGATATTCTCTTGGCCCAGTGGAGTGAGGCCAGGACCTGGAAGGTGGTTTCCAGTCCTGGATCTTCTGCTAACTCATACAGTGGGCTTCGTTTTCCTCTCTGGGCCTCAGTTTCCTCACTGAACAAAGAATGTTTTGTATGTGCCTAGGTCAGAGGTGACAAACACTTAACACAAAGGCCAAATTCTCTCTCAGTCATGTTTTGTTTGGTTTGCACAGTGTTTGAAATTTTAAAAATTGTCATCTTGTAATAATTGGAAAGCAGGTATATCTTGAGAGCAGACCTAGTCTCTCAACTGGTTATGCTTACAATTGGT
>NW_007855005.1:0-645 GCF_000696425.1 Galeopterus variegatus
GAGCGTGTGTAGCTCTATCACCCTGTGTGGTTATGAAGCACTGGGACCACAGCAGCCTAACAGCAACTGCCTTGGCTGCTGCTGAGATTCTTGGAGCAGCTTACAGGTTGCTTCTGAGGGTCTCTCGAACATGGAAGCTCACCTGGGATTCTAACGTCCTAAAAAGTTTCTGGGAGTATATTGAAGTAGAGTTGGGGGTGGGAAAAGAAATAGTTGGGGAAATGGAGAATCAAGCACTCAACAGTGATTAGACATTTGTTTCAAAGTCAAAATTATACGATAGTCAAGAAAATTTTAACAACAAAACATAATAAACATCTGTTCTTTAAGGAATCCAGGTAAAAACTTGCCATTGAATTTTATTCATGTCCCCTTGGCTTCTCAAGCATTGTTATGTACTTGAGGTGGAGATATGTTATTGACTCAAATTCCTACCCCGTGTAGTTAAGGCAAAGCTATTCTCCATAACTTAGCCAAAGTGCAAATGCCATTTGTTTTCTGTGATGATTCCCAAAAAGAATAAGGAACATCTGAGGTTCCTCCAGGTCCAGAGTCTACTGAAGTTGCCTTGGGAACCAAAATAGCTATCGACATCCAGTAACTGAAAAGAGCTTGTCTGTTTCCTTCATTTAATAAAGAAGTGCT
>NW_007855006.1:0-645 GCF_000696425.1 Galeopterus variegatus
TTGTGCATTTACCTGTCCTTGTGCTAATACTTCACTGCTTCTGCTATCGGAGCTTGATGCCCGACAGAACAAGTGTCTAACTGTTCCCTCAAGATTGTCTTTCCTATCGTTGGTCTTTGGCATTTTTCCATATAAATTTTAGGATCAGCTTGTCAGTCTCCTCTCTTCTGCGTGCACATGTGCGCACGCACACACACACACGCACACGCACGCACATGCACACACACGCATGCACGCACACACGCGCGCGCACTCACGCACGCACACACACACGCGCGTGCCTCTGTGTTTTGATTGGGATCTCATTGAATCTACAGACCAAGATCAATTTGGGGAGGACTGACAGCTATTGTACACTAAGTCTTCCAATTCACAAACATAGAATGTTCCTTCACTCATTCTGGTTTTCGTTTATTTCTCTTGGTAATGTTTAATAGTTTTCTTTGTTGAGACCATGCATCTCTTTTTTTTGTTCTTAGTAATTTAATTTTTTTTATGTTATTTAAAACGGCATATGTTTTTAGGGTTTTCTTTTGTTTGTAGCATATGGAAAACCAATGGACTTTTGAACATTAATCTTTTTCCTGTGACCTTGCCGAATTTATTTATTAATTCTGAGAGTTTATCTGGGTTTTCTCCATTCAA
>NW_007855007.1:0-645 GCF_000696425.1 Galeopterus variegatus
GTTCTGTTCTCTTCTTTGAAAGTTAAATGTATTATTATGTTGTTTAATATATAGCATTAATTGTGGCCATAAATAATCCAAACAAATTTACATGCCTGTGAGAATTTGGCTCCTGGTAGTATTTGTGTTAGTTAATGTGCATATGCAGAGACATTTTAGCTATATGCACTTTTCATAAGGTGAATTTAATTTTATTCAAATACGTGCTTAAATAAACAAAGCTGCATGACATTTAAAAATATAAAGTTTTGAGCACTGATTTCATTATATGTGCAGAATATAGTTTTTCTTTATTATCTGAATCTTCTTTTTTTTTTTCTTTCTAGACTTGTGTGTGTGTGTGTGTGTGTGTGCATTATATAAGAATAGAACTCTTGATTCACATTAAATCATTGATTTTATTGAATTGGAAGATTAATGGCTTAACTCCATGATATTTCCATTAGCACTTGTGGATATTATTTAGATTGTTTGATTTTATACTGAGATTGTTTCTATTTGTAAAGGAATGAGAAGGAACATAGAAAAATAAAAATGGAAAAATATAAATGGAGAGATAAATGGTAGGTAGGAAGAGTTGTTTGTTTTCTAGGCTCAACATATTTTAAGAACACTGAATATTTTTAATCCTAATATTTGTTGGAG
>NW_007855008.1:0-645 GCF_000696425.1 Galeopterus variegatus
GGATTCATATGCTTTATTATTCATACCTCAAGGGTACACCATGGATTATTAAGTTTAAGTTACAGCTTCTCAATCCTTAAATATCTGCCTTTCACCTTCTTTTAAACCTCATGTTTTAGCCACTTTGATTCTGTATCAGTGTCCAGAAAGAGTACCTCCCACTGTCAATAAGTTTTTGTATCTTTAATGTCGTGTCAATTTAAACGAAGTCCTTTTCTATAGATCATAGATTTTTAGAGCTTAAGGAGGCCTCAGAGATGACCTAGCCCCACTTCCTCATTTTACACCTGAATGAAATGATAGGGAAGTGACTTTGTAATTCATTAGTTTTACCATTAGTTGTAGGTGGTTTTCATTTCACTCTGTAATGAGCTTGGCTTTCCTCTATATACTCAGGAATGTTTCCTCAATGGCTTGTAGGAGAGACAAAATCATTCTCAGCATCTCTTCCACAGCCTCTATTTTCCTAATAAATATATCTGGGAAATCAGAAAAGCACAAGTGGGCTGTCTTAGGAACTTTCACTTCAGGTGGCCCATGGCTTTGGACCTTGATGTTAGAAACTGCCCCATGTAGTATTGTTATGCTTATGAAGAGAGTAAGGTAAGGGCATGCACACCTTACTTCTTATTTATTTATTTATTT
>NW_007855009.1:0-645 GCF_000696425.1 Galeopterus variegatus
ATTCAAATCATAATTTTGAAGAGTATTTAAGACAAATTTGCAAGATATAATATTAAGTGAATAAACAGGGTGCAAAACTGCACTGCAAATATCTAGTTATGTTTAAACTCCAGATATACCTTCAAAAAAAAACACTGCAAAAATATTTTTAAATTCGTTTTGTACTAAAAGAGAAATTTATTTAATGTAAATGCGTACATTAATAAAAAAAGAAAGATCTCAGATCAACACTCACTTTTAAACCTTAGGAAACTAGAAAATGAAGTGCAAACAAAGCCCAGAGTTAGCAAAGGGAGTAAATAATAAAATTTAGAGCATAGATAAAAGAAATAGAAAATAGAGAGAAAAAAATAGAGAAAATCAATGAAACCAAAAGTTGATACTTTGACAAGATCCACAAAATTGACAAACCTTTACCTAGACGGACTAAGAAAAAAAGAGAGGGGTCTGCAGAGAGAGATATACTCTTCTTTATCTGGCCTCTGCTGGTGACACTCCTTGTGGCAATGCAGTCAGCTGTCCAGCAGGCCTTCTGTACAGTGGCTGTGGCTACTGATGTGGCATCAAGCCACTTTTTCAGGAGCTATGGTTGTGGCAGTGGCTGTGGTGGGTCACCTGTGTGGATGTGTTTTTTTTGTTGTTGTT
>NW_007855010.1:0-645 GCF_000696425.1 Galeopterus variegatus
AGGAATAGGCTACTGTCAACATTAGCCTCCCACTACTGTAGTTTTACAATTAAAGAGGAAAAATAGCTTCCCCCTTCCAGCTCTAGTTTGAAAATTCCAGAAAGAGTTTTTTTTTTTAAATGACTGGTAAGGGGATCTTAACCCTTGACTTGGTGTTAGCACCACGCTCTCCTAAGTGAGCTAACCGGCCATCCCTATATAGGGATCCGAACCCGTGGCCTCAGTGTTATCAGCAACACACTCTCCCAAGTGAGCCATGGGCCGGCCCTCCAGGTAGAGTTTTGATTGGTCTTATTTGAATCATTATGCCCATCCATTGGACCAACCACACAGCCAGGGCCTTGCTCATTGGCTGAGCGTGCTCACCCTTAGACTAATCACTGTGATTAGATAGATGTGTTCCTCTAAAAAGATGGCAGCTCCCATATGGGATACATGGTGGACTAAAGAAAGATTAAGGAATGGGGAGAAATTTCTCCAAAGAAGCAATGATCTCTCAAACACAGCCACTGGGGGAATAACTGTGAGCAGGGCACTTACTCCAAACGCTCTCTACTATGCGAAAGAGAAGGCAGGGTGTAGTAGGCTGAGCGGTGAGTAGGAGGGGAAAGCTGAGACAGTGAATGCGCATTTCTCTTTCCAACA
>NW_007855011.1:0-645 GCF_000696425.1 Galeopterus variegatus
GGTAGAAGTAGGGTCTGGCAAATAAGCAGGCACACAATAAAATAAATGTTTGTGAGACTGAGTGAATGGACTCAAATTGACCAAATTGGCTTAAATGTGTAGTTCACATGTAGAGCTATTTCAAAGACAGAAACTTTTAAAGAAAATTGTCACACATCTCTCAGTGCTCATCACGCTGTCCCAAGCTGAGATATGTTTATTTACACACATAGTCTGTAAAACCAGATGTCACAGGTCTCACTAATCAGCGATTAGAACATAAGGTTGTATATCCCTTTACTTACTAAACTGTGATAGATCAAGACTCTTCTGTCTTCTCAAAGGACACTTAAAAAGACGTCTTACTAAGTGGTTTTTCAAATACAGTTTACCCTGTTTTTTTTTTCCACTTCTCTAGCTCACACTTTCCCACATCAGCAACCTCAGGATCTTTGCACTGGCTCACACCACTCTCAGAGTTTTTTACTCAGTTTCTCTGAATCAGTGATCCTTCTCATCCTTTAGGTCACAGCTCACATATCACCTTTTCCGTGAAGACTCACTGTGTATGCTAGCCAAATTAGCTCTTCTCCACCCTGTCACTTTATAAGAGATCAAAATGTCAACTTTTTTCTTTCTTTTTTTTTTTTTTTTTTTGTCTTTTGT
>NW_007855012.1:0-645 GCF_000696425.1 Galeopterus variegatus
CACTGACAGGACCCAAACTGGTCATTCCAGTTGTGGCAACCTAGGATAAATTCTCTGCTGCTACGTGCTTCTATGGCAAAAACTGGGACCTGGTAGTTAAAATAAAGATATCTGGGAGGATGCAGAGGATCTGGGGTGTTCCTGTCCCTTGGGACCTTCAGAATTATTTCCCTTTGCACTCCTATACTGGACTAATACGATCTATCTTCATATGATTGAGCTGGACTAGGGTTGGGGCATAGAGGAAAATGATATGTAAAATCAGTTTGAGAAGAGGCTGAATTGGATTTTCAACAAGGCCTCCGAAAGAAAGAAAAAGGAATGGGAGACTTGAGATTGCCAGGGAACACAAAATGAGATTGCTAAACAACATAAGCCTGAAGGGGGCAGGGCCTGGGGAAGTCACCTCAGTGAAAATGAGTCATTAAAAGCTGGCTACCAAGTGGACTTTGGTAACATGAGTGCAGTGGTTTGTAAGCCACCGTGCCCTTGGGAAAGAAACTGACAGGCAACTCTCCAAGGATCTATAAGATTTGTCATTGGCAAACAATGTCCTGGCTGTGCCTGACTCAAACCCACACCAGAGGCCTTTAAGCAGTTTCCCTGATCTGAATTCAAAAGTCAAAAAAAAAAAAAAAAAAGGCG
>NW_007855013.1:0-645 GCF_000696425.1 Galeopterus variegatus
TTCCCTCCCGGTTCTTGCTGATACCTGTTCACTAGGTCTTGCAGCATTTTTAATATATAACTCATTTTTCTTCCAACACTTTATTGGTCTGTTGTTCATGTTGGAGGTAGGTCCTGAGTGAGACACACATGGTCTTTCAACACAAAGACAGTTTCATTGTCTTCAAGTAGGGCTAGGAAGCGGAAGGTAGGTCATTAGCATTTAACTAGGAGGAATAAGATTGTGTAGGCCCAAAAGATTCTGAGAAATCTATAGCTTTAACATTTTTACAATTCTCATATTTTACTTCTTCCCAATCAGGATCCTTATCTAGACATGGGGATTTTCTGGGGTTAAGAATTGTAACATCTACAAAATTTTTTAAATGCTTAGGGATAAAACTGACATAAGGTGTGCAAGGTCTGTATGTTGACAACTACAAAACATTGATGAGAGAAATTAAAGTATAATTGAATAAAAGAAGAGATATAACTCATTTGTAAAGGTATATTGAAAGACTCATTATTTTTAAAATGTTAGTTCTACCCAAATACATCTATGCATTCAAGGCAATAACAAAAAGATCCTTTTTTTGGGTAGAAAATTTTAAAAAATAATCATAAAATTCATATGCATTTGAATTCCTTCAAATTCTAAATTAAAATA
>NW_007855014.1:0-645 GCF_000696425.1 Galeopterus variegatus
TGCTCAGTTGTTCTAGACACACCTGCATGTGTAGTGACAGTACAGTATAAAAATGCTAAAATGGCAGCATGTGAAAGATAGAACCACACAGGAAGAGGAATTTAGTTTTTAAAATGGCAGTGTCTTTTGATGAACTACTTAACAGATAAAGTAGGACAACTTCAAGCAGAAAAGTACGTGGTGCAAAGGCCCTAAACTGTGAAAGATCAGGACAAATCAACAAACAATAATGTTCTCATCACAAATTAGTATGAATGTGTTAATCCTGAGGATCTGAGGATGGAATTACAGGCATCCTGGTAGCACTTTAGCAAGTGAAAGGAAGAGAGGATAATTAAGGACTGAAAATAAAACAGATGGGTCCCTAGGTGGAAAGGAAAGTATCACGTTGTCTGCTTGAAACTAAATATTTATCTATAAACATGTACCAATTATAAAAAGGTTTAAAACTCTTTAATAGAGTACTATTAAAATGCTCTTTTAAGATATTTAAATGCTGCTGTCTACTATTTATTTAAATTACATGCACAATGAGGGAGAGCAGTGATGTTTGAAAAAAATATACTTCAGTGGCTGGGAACAGGAAAAGTTGTTTCTGGCTTCACAGTGCTACTGCCCCTTGCCCTCTATCTTCTCCTAGCTATC
>NW_007855015.1:0-645 GCF_000696425.1 Galeopterus variegatus
AATGCCTTTTAATTCTGTCTGCTAAACCCTTAACATCTATCCTACCCTTCTGAAATTAGAGTATAAATTCTGCAGATCAAGGGCTATGTCCATATCTTTTTCCCTGCACAGTGTCTGGTACTTAATAGGCACATGATAAATATTTATTGAATGAATGAACTTAGTTAATGCAATACATATTTCAAAGACCCTTTACAAAATCCAATTGACACAGTTCAAGGACTAGAAATTAAAGACAAAGATGTGTTCAACGAGATGGATGAGACTTGGCAACATTATATATGGACAAAGATCTGAGGAGTTTTGTTTTTCTTGAGCTTGACATGAGATGAGGACCAACTGTGCAGTTCCTCTGCTAAATAAGCCTATGCCATCTCAGCCTAAATTAACAACTAACAGAAGCAATGCATCCAGAGGATAAGAAATAATGGTTCCCCTGCTTTTTTAACTGATTAGACTACAGGTGTAGTCTGGGTGCACATTTTAAGAAAAATTTTGACATATGGTGAATAGTCCAGAAATGAAGTCTCATAGGTAGTAGTGGAAGAGTCTCATAGGAAGGAGCATGAGAACATGGCCACATAGCCAACCTGAACAAGAGGGACACGTCGAGCAGCACTAGGCGCCCATCACCTTGGCCAACCT
>NW_007855016.1:0-645 GCF_000696425.1 Galeopterus variegatus
AGGAGAGTAGTGTTCCATTGTGTAGATGTACCACAGTTTCCATATCCACTCATCTGATGATAGACATTTGGGCTGGTTCCAACTCTAGGCTATTGTAAATAGTGCTACAATAAACACGGGAGTATAGGTGTCTTTTGGCATGATGATTTCCATTCCTCTGGGTATATTCCCAGCAGTGGAATAGCTGGGTCATATGGTAGATTTATCTGTAATTGTTTGAGGAACCTCCATACCATTTTCTATAAAGGCTGCACCATTTTGCAGTCCTATCAGCAGTGTATAAGAGTTCCTTTTTCTCAGCAACCTTGCCAACATTTATCATTCTCAGTCTTTTGAATATTAGCCATCCTAACTGGAGGGAGGTGGTATCTCAAAGTGGTTTTGATTTGCATTTCCCAAATGCTGAGTGATGCTGAGCATTTCTTCATGTGTCTATTGGCCGTTCATATATCTTCCTTTGAGAAAAGCCTATTCAGCTCATTTGAACATTTTTTGTTTTACTTTTTTTTTTGCTATTAAGTTGTTTGAGTTCCTTGTACATTCTGGTTATTAGTCCTCTGTCAAATGTATATTTTGCAGATATATTCTCCCACTCTGTTGGATGTCTTTTTACTCTGTTAATTGTTTCTTTTGCTGTGCAGAAGC
>NW_007855017.1:0-645 GCF_000696425.1 Galeopterus variegatus
CCTTGTATACTACTGGGTTCATTATAAGACCAATGTCCTGTGAGTATGAATGGAGACCATTCTACAGAGTGCTTGACACATGGCCTGGGAAACAGTTAGCACTTATCCATTGTCACTATTTTTGCTGGTGATGACATTTTGGATGTCATTGATATCCGTTCCCAGAGTATTGGTTGATAATATTGAAGAAAAGCATGTAGGCACAAGAGAAGACTCCCCCATGTAGACATCAATTCATTTATCAGTGATTTAACATAAAAATGAATTCTGCTAATTTATTTTGAATATGACCCATATTTTCATATTTCTCTAATCTACAAGCCTAGAAATGTTCTTTTTCAACCTTTTAACATTTTTCAGATTATTTTAATTCAATCAAAAACTCACACCGTACTAATAAAACCCTAAAATAAAGCTGTTTTACAAGTTAGTTTCCTATTAAGACAATCAAAATGAATTTTCAGTTAGTTATAGATTATTTGGTACAAAATATTTTTGTCAAAACATGAAAGTGGAAATAAATGCAGGGAGAAAGAATCCATTCTTCCTTCTAGCCTTCCATTTATCTGGATAGGCACTTAACTGTATTTATCCTGGTTGGAATGACAATTTACAAAGCCATGTCCACAAACTGGAGATCAAAAA
>NW_007855018.1:0-645 GCF_000696425.1 Galeopterus variegatus
AGCGCATTTCTCAATCAGGAGGACACGACCTGAGGAGCTCCCCTAGTTACCCTGACCTCTCTCCCCTTCAGCTGAGCACTGGAATTATTAATGAAGCTTAACAATCATATAATACATTTGATTCTATTAGTCTGGTTTGATAAGAAAATCCTTTGTGTTAGTGCACAATCGACATTATTAACTGTTTCATAGAATCCAGATAAATAAGACTTGAAAATACTGATTAGACTTTTTATTCAGGCAAGCATTAGTGGGCACTCATGGGCGGCCTTTGGTATGAACAAGATTTTACTAGGCTGTGGATGAAGTGCATCAGAATGTAGACAAACCCGTCCTAGTATCATCTATTACAAGGTGAACTGAAAACAAAAGAGAAGTGAATATCTAGAAAAATGTCCAAAGGAGGGTGGGTTCACCCTCCCTGCCTGCCTCCCACCTGCCTTCTCATTCTTCCTTCCTTAGTTAGAGAAGTTGAGAGGATTAAGAGCAGACATGAAGAACTTTCTATGAACAGACAGAGGATCATCTCTTACTCAGAATCCAACAGAAAGTAGGAAAGGATGACTGAGGATCCTGGGAACTTTTAGAACTGCAAGAAGTTGGGGGATGTCGTACTTGAAGGTGTGTATTGTTTTGGTTGTGTAG
>NW_007855019.1:0-645 GCF_000696425.1 Galeopterus variegatus
TAAGTAGTTGCTTAGAACTGGGGGTGGGGGGAAAACGGGGAACAAGTGGTTGATATGTAAAAGGTATGCGGTTTGTTTCTGAGGTGATGAAAAGGTTCTAAAACTGTTGGTTGCACGTATCTGTAAATATGCTAAAAATAACTGGATTGTACACTTTATATGGATTAATTGTATGTATGTGAATTATATCTTAATGAAACTGTTCTTTTAAAATAAAATCCTAAGTCCCAAACCAACAACTGAAAAAAAAAGGTGTCCACAACCTGCCAATGTTTGTTCATGTTTCTTGAGCCCAAACAGGCAAGATAATCAAAGACTACAATGTTAAACCCAGGGATCACGTCTTACATGCCCTCAGGGTTAGTCCTTTGCTTGCCCTCAATCCATTCTTATTGGCCTGAAAGAAACTGTGTTCTGCGTTCTCTGCTTCTGCATTCTTATCTGATGCTGAACTTCGTGACTCACAGATCCACAGAATTCTATTAACTTGCCAATACTAATTTTCAGTTTTTAACTTAGCTATGTCAGGTTGTCAAAACAGGAATTTTTATAATAAAGGATTACACTTATGGTGGGACAGAGAGGAAAAAATCCTGGCTTCCTAAGTGTAGGGAACCCCCGAATGGCATCAATTTCTACAAATGT
>NW_007855020.1:0-645 GCF_000696425.1 Galeopterus variegatus
TCAACAAATTCACAACTATTAAAAAGCAACAACAGCCAAGCTGGGGCCACTGGAACTCAAGGGAAGAGGAGGAGAAACCTACAGAGTTCATGAGGGTGGGAGAAGCCACAATGAGAGAGAGAAAGGATCCCTCCCACCATTCTGAGCTCTGGCCGCTTCAAGGCTTCATGGAGCAGGAGCTGGCAAAAGCCACAGCAGAGCCCTTCATATGAAGTTGCATGGAGCCTGCAGGGCAGAAGAGGGCCTTGGTGGACCCCAGGGCAGCAAAACCACTAACAAGGTTCCTGTGGACCCAAATAGGAGTGAAGAGCCACATACAGCTGGAAAAGGGACCCACTCAGAGACTGGTGAGTCATTACAAGAGACTAGTGCATGGCCCATCCCATGGGAAGTGTTTGGACTGTGGGCAGTAGGGGAGATGGGCCTGTGGTGGGACATTGGGGCACAGCATGAACAGCTGCTGCCCTCCAGTCATTGCAGGACCACTCAGTCGAGACTGATGAGAAATACAGAACTGCAAGGGGTGCGGTTTGCTGAAAGGACTCAGGCCCAGACCAGAGTTTCCACACAACCCAGGTGTACTGAACCTCATAAAACCCGGAAGTACATGCAAGGTCAACAAACAAAACCTGAGCTGCACAAAAA
>NW_007855021.1:0-645 GCF_000696425.1 Galeopterus variegatus
ATGGAAAGAGTTATTTCCCCCCTCTTCAAAAGGAAATAAGCCAGGCACAGAAAGAGAAATAAAACATGTCCTCACTCATAAGTGGGAGGAGAGAAAGAGAGAAAGAAAGAAGGAAAGAAGGATGGAAGGAAGGAAGGAAGGAAAGCAATAAAGAGGAAAGAAACAACCAACCCAGTAATATGTTGAACTTTCAGAAGGAGAGAACAGATCTATGGTCACTAGAGGTGGAAAACGGAGAGGGTGAGGGGGTTAGGGAGAAACTGGGTAATGGACACAAAGAACAATTACGATTTGTAATGATGACATGTTAATAATACTGATTTGATTATCACGCATTACACACAAATACTAATAGTCAACTCTGTACGCCACAGATATGTATATCAATTATGTTTCAAGTGTAAAATAAAATTATGAAAAGTAAAATGCAATTACTTTTCTCTGATTGGAAAGACCAAATAAAAATGGATTTTAGATTTCTATTTCAGAGATAGAAATGTATATTTTTCTTTTCCTATTACCTTTTGGTAGCAGAAATAAATGGCTCAGAGGGAAGACTAGGTCTTTCTAATTGATGTACACAGTAAGTAAAGCTAATCATAGCTCTCATTTGATTCATTCTAAAAACCTAAACATGATTACTAG
>NW_007855022.1:0-645 GCF_000696425.1 Galeopterus variegatus
TCTCTGTTGTAAGATAAAGAGTGACAGAAGAAGCATCTGCTCTATGATAATATTGGGAGACCTGATCACGCCTCTAAGCATTGGACAGATCATCTAGGCAACAAATTAACAGAGTAACCATTATTCTTTCAGAAGGAGAGAAGAAATCTAGGGTAATTAGAGGGGGCAGGAGGAATGAGAGGGGGATGGGGAGAGACTGGACAGGGGGCATAAAGAATAATTATGATTTGTAACAATATATATGCTAGTAATATTGATTTAATTAACATATCTCAATGTTCAACCCCCAAAATATGTATAATCTATTTTGATTCAATAAATAAAATTAAACAAACAAAGAAACAGACAAAAACACCAAAACACCCAGGGAATGAGGGCGGTCCAGCTTCAGTCCCAAGCAGGGAGCAATTGTTCGGTCCACGTCTGTGATTTCCCGAAGCGGCCACAAGGTGGTAGTGTTGCACCGCCGTCCCGCCTGATCAAAGCGCAGACGTCAATCAAAGCTCCTTACACCCGATTTCCATCCCCCAAAAAAAACTGCCCCCAGGACCCCGGCTCTAGAGACGAGGCCGGCCTGTTCCCTGCTGGGGAGCTCGGCGCGTGAGGGCATCTCGGAGAGAGGCCATGTTCCTGCCTCTGAATACG
>NW_007855023.1:0-645 GCF_000696425.1 Galeopterus variegatus
CTGATGGGAAGTACTACAATCCACAATGATATATGTATCGAGCTTAAACAAACAACTAAGAGACAAGTACAGATAAAGGAAATGTGAATAGCTAATGTTTTAGCCAATGGCATTATATGTAATGTCATTAACTAATGAATAGCTACTACATGTTGGGAAAATATTAAAATTCACAAGCATATTAAACCTTTTAAATTATAAAAACTCAGAAATAATAATAGTCAAAGAAAGTGCACAGTACATCAATATGGGCAATTAAATTATCAAAAGACTATATATGTACATACCTTAAGATGTCCATTCCCATTTTAATAGAAATTCTAGTTCTCTGAAGCTAATCAATGAACCTACTTTAAAATATAGAAAAAGCCTGATTTACAAAATCATTTATTTTCATTATAATTATAATTTTAAAAACTTGGAAATAATCTTAAAATTGTAGGGTAGGAGAATCATAAAATTATACTATTACATCCACACAATGTATATTAGATGGTTATTAAAACTGTAAAAACTTTTAAATTGCAGAATTAAAAAAAACAAATGGAAAAAGAAATAACATAAAACACTGTACACACTGCGATCACAACTTTCTTTTTTTTTTTTTTTTTTTTTTTTTTTTTTTTTTTTTTTTTTTTTTTCCGT
>NW_007855024.1:0-645 GCF_000696425.1 Galeopterus variegatus
GGGTCTATGCAATTTTTCTGTAAACCTAAAACTGCTTTAAAATATAAAGTTTATTTTTTTTAAAAAAAAAGTAAAAAAGAACGCCAAGACCAAAAAGTTTGACAACCACTGACCAACAGGAAAGCAGACATGAAGCTAATGGGTGAGATGGGGATGGTGGGCAGAGAAACGAGTGGGCAGAGGCTACGGCACTAACATGCAAGGTGACAGTAACCAGGACTAGGGAGTGCCAGTAAAGAATTTTTAAAAAGATAATAATTCCCATAGCATTACTACCAGAAACAGGACCCCTTCTCTCTCCTAAAATGATGACAGGAGGAGGAGCAAAAAAACGTAACAGTCTCATAGACAAGGAGGCTACAAGCAAGGGGACATGCACCTTAGCAGTGGAATTTACACATTAAGACTCTTCAGGTGTGCTCTTATCAATATTAGCAGAATTAAGGTGCTGCTGTTGTTGTTTTCATGTATACCAGGAAACTAGACAATTGCTCTTGAAGAGTCACTGAGAACAGTGGCTTCAGCCAGGCCCATGTCCACTAAAGTTACTTTCTCCTGTGGCAAGGAGACCAAAACTATGAGCTGCAGGAACATTCCAATTCCCAAATTCGGGTCTTCTGGAGATGATTAATGCAAAGCCCAGGG
>NW_007855025.1:0-645 GCF_000696425.1 Galeopterus variegatus
ACATTAGGGACAAAAGTCAACCCGAGGAATTTGTCAAAGAGTTAGGCTCTAGAGCAGCAGTCCAATAGCATTCTCTATGACGATGAAAGTGCTCTATTCTGTGCTGTTCCAATGGTGACCACCAGCCATGTGTGGCCATTGAGCACTTTGACAGTGGCTAGTGCAATTAAAGAAATAGAATTTTAATTACTTTTCATTAATTAACATTCAAATGGCCACATGTAGGTAGTGACTATTATATTGGATTGGGCTGAAAATGCAGAGACTCACCGAAGGGGAATTAGCCCAGAAGCCATTCCTCAAGACTGGTGAACTTATGTGGGCCAGCAGGGCCTCATTAAGAGGCTTCACACCTGCAGGACGTCTCACCCGCAATGCAACATTTCCCTCCCTCTCTCTCACACTTGTTCTCATCTAATGTCAACCAACCACAGCTACACCGACTGCTCCACCAAGGGTCACTTCATTTTAGAAATGGTCAGAAACTTCAGTCATTCGCACTTTAAGTTCCACATGCCAAGCGCTGAGGCTAAGGCAAACAAAATCTACACCCAGCCTCCAGAGAGCACAAATCCAGCATGGGAAACCTGGAAGTTGTTACAGGACAGTCACTACTTGTGAATGTGAAAATAGACAATGGACAAG
>NW_007855026.1:0-645 GCF_000696425.1 Galeopterus variegatus
CATGAAAAAATGATCAGCATCACTATTCATCCGAGAAATGCAAATCAAAACCACATTGAGATATCATCTCACCCCAGTCAGACTGACCATTATTAAAAACACCAAGAATAACAAAGGTTGAAGAGGTTGCAGGGAAAGGGAAACTCTTCTACACTGCTGGTAGGACTGTAAATTACCACAGCCATTATGAAAAACACTATGGAGTTTCCTCAAACAACTAAAGATAAAACTACCCTGTGATAGGCAATCCCGCTACTGGGTATATAGCCAAAGTAATGGAAACCATCATGTTGAAGGGATACCTGCATTCCCACGTTCATTGCAGCTCTATTTACAATAGCCGAGGTATGGATTAACCTAAATATCCATCGACAGATGACTGGATAAAGAAAATGTGGTATACATACACAATGGAATACTACACAAGCATTAAAATAATGAAATTCTGCCTTTTGCAACAACATGGATGAGTCGGGAGAAAATTATGTTAGGTGAAATAAGTCAAAAAAAGAAAAAAAAATACTGCATGTTCTCACTCATAGCCGTCTGCTAGAAAGGATTGAAGGGAGGGAGAGAGGAGGGGGAAGAAGGATGGAATAAGGAAGGAATAAAGGAAAGAAAGAAAGAAAAGACCACAACAATATG
>NW_007855027.1:0-645 GCF_000696425.1 Galeopterus variegatus
TATTGAACAGCACACACAGCCTTAGATGACTATTTTCATTTGATCTGTTCGTAATTGTGTATATACATTTATAGAAATGTGCAATTTATGTTATCATTTGTATTTATATATGCATTTCTAGATGTTCTAAGCTTTTTAAAAGTTGAATGTTCAGACACTGATGAGTATTTATTTATTCATCTTACCAATAGTTTCCTTACTTTACAAAACGTTTCATCACAGGTTTCTTTTGCTGAGTGAGAGCTTCTGGTTTATTTCAAATGATTTAATTTATAGAAATATGTGGCATAATCCTGCCAACGATGCCAATTGTAGAGCTAGGGCTGGGGTCTGGAGCTCCCAGACTCCTCGAGCCAGTTCACAAACCCTTCACATGCAGGCCTATGAGCTAGGTAACCAGCAAAAAGGTCCTTGGAGCCTTTGTTGAAGAAGGAACAATCTTTATTCAGCACACACAACACTAGGAATTAGGCAGTACAAAGAGAAACTCAGAAACTCCAAAACTCAACTGCTACCAGCAAAGTCCAAAGAAAAACTGAAACTGAGCAGCTGCCAGCCGAGTAAACATGCTCTGTTGTTAGAGGGGAGCTCTCTGCCACCAGCCTGCTTCACAAAACTGCAGAACACACAAAAGCAATTAACTAG
>NW_007855028.1:0-645 GCF_000696425.1 Galeopterus variegatus
ACACACACACACACACACACACACACACACATTCTCAGCATTTTTCTTCTAGTTAACCTTATACACTATGCCAGTTCCTGTGACTCTGTCAAAACACATCATTACTGGTGTCTCAGCCATGTCTTCTTTCATTCCCTGGGCTGATCTGCTCTCTGCACTGAGTCTGAACTTTATCTCTTCCATAAAGACTACTCCAACTATTTTTGACTCATACTGATTTCTTACAGTTCCAACATCTGTTTTTATAAAGAATAATTCAAAAACTTATCACCTATTTATTGTATAATTGTTTAAGGCCTATTATTTATCACCTAATTATTGTATAATTGTTTGAAGCCTATTATTTTCATCTAGTTGCTACAGTCTCTGAGTACCATAATATTTTATTCCCTATGAACATGCCAGTGGTACATATATACTTGTACATTAGTCATGACTATCAACATATGTACATGAAGACTATATCAAATAAAAGGAGAGGCAGAGAAAATAAAAGGAGCCCAAAAAATAAAATGTGCTGTCCGTGTTTTGCACTATAGAGAAGAGAGAGACATGGGATATGCAGATGTGTTTTGGATTTGGGAGAAACAAAAGGTTAATTCAACCTCATCATAGTTTGGATTGAATGTTTCCTGCAACTCTCCA
>NW_007855029.1:0-645 GCF_000696425.1 Galeopterus variegatus
CCACTCTGTTGGTTGTCTTTTAACTCTGTTAATTGTATCTTTTGCTGTGCAGAAGCTCTTTTCTTTGATAAAATCCCACTTGTTTATTTTTCCTTTGGTTTCCCGTGCTTTTGGGGTCATATTCATGAAGTCTGTATCTAGTCCAATTTCCTGAAGTGTTTCTCCTATGTTTTCTTTAAGAAGTTTTATTGTTTCAGGGCATATATTTAATTCTTTAATACATTTTTAGTTGACTTTAGTGTACGGTGAAAGGTATCGGTCTAGTTTCTTTCTCCTGAATGTTGATATCCAGTTCTCCCAGTACCATTTTCTAAAGAGGCAGTCTCTTACTCAGTGTATAGGCTTGGTGCCTGTGTCAAAGATCAGATGGCTGTAGGTGTGTGGGTTGATTTCTGGATTCTCTATTCTATTCCATTGATCCGTGTGTCTGTTTTTATGCCAGTACCATACTGTTTTGGTTATTATAGCTTTGTAGTATAGTTTAAAGTCAGGTAATGATATGCCTCCAGCTTTATTTATTTTTGCTCAGCGTTGATTTGGCTATGCATGGTCTTTTGTTATTCCATATAAATATCTGCAGAGTACTTTCCATTTCTGAAAAAAATGTCATTGGAATTTTGATGGGGATTGCATTGAATTTGTATA
>NW_007855030.1:0-645 GCF_000696425.1 Galeopterus variegatus
GAATTTAGCTATTATGCATGAATGTATTTTTTTTAATTCAGTGTGAGAATTTGCAGTATCGAATATATGAGCATTATTGTTTTTGAAAAATTTTCCATGAGGGTTAAAAATGTGTACTCTATGAATGTTGGTTACACAGTTCTGTAAGGATATATTAGTAAAATTTGTCAGTTGTGTCTTTTATATATCTACAGGTTTATGCATTTAAATTAACTAGATTTCTTTCTTTTTTTTTTCCCCCCCTTTTTATCTTTTTTTTGCTGACCGGTAACGGGATCACAACCCTCGGTGTCGCGCCCGCACCATGCTCAGCCAGTGAGCAGGAACCGGTCTCCACATGGCATCCGAACCCTCAGTGGGAGCGCCACCGCGCTCCCAAGTGGCGCACTCTCCAGTGCACCACCGGGCCGGCCCTAAATTAACTAGATTTCTTAACTTCTGAACATGATCTATTGAAATTTCTGAGAGCTTGGGTGTTTGCCTATTTCTCCTTATATTTCTGAGGTCCAGTTTATAAATTGGAAGACAGAAATATTGTTAAAATTTTTTAGCCATTCTGAAGCAGATATCCTTGAATAATTTATTTTTTTTAATCTGTGGTTAATATTTTACACTAGCTCATTCTTTGTTAGTACTCATTTGGCA
>NW_007855031.1:0-645 GCF_000696425.1 Galeopterus variegatus
TCTGTAAATCAAGAAGAAAAAAATCCAATAGAAAAATAGCCAGAAAGAAAAAAAAAATACAGCAACAACAACAAAAAAGTCAAAAGATCAGAACAGGCATTTCATAGAAGAATCAACAATAAGACCAATAAACGTGGGAAGACCTGCTCAACGTCACTAGGAGACAGATAGACGCAGGTGAAGACCACTGTGTCTGAGTTTCCAGGGGCTGCTCCTGCGACGTGCCATAGACTACGCGGTTTAAACAACAGAAGTGTATTGTCTCACAGTTGTGGGGGCCAGAAGTCGGAGATCAAGGTGTGGCAAGTTTGGTTCCTTCTAGCTGTGAGGGAGACTGTCCCTGCTTCTCTCCTGGCTTCTGGTGGCCTCATGTCTTGCCGATGGTTTCTTTCTGTGGTTTCTGTCTGTGTCTTCACATCCTCTTCCCTGCATGTGCATGTCTGTGTCCAAATTTCCCTTTTTCATAAGGACACCAATCGTACTGCATTAGGGACCTCCCAATGGACCTCGTCTTAACTTGACCACCTCTGTAAAGACCCTACCTCCACATAAGGTCACATGCTGAGGTGCGGGGGGTTAGGACACCCACATATCTGGGAAGGCAACTCCGGTCACCACGTACCACCAACACACCCTCCAACGTAT
>NW_007855032.1:0-645 GCF_000696425.1 Galeopterus variegatus
ATAAGGACAAATTAACAGGAGAAAAAGCATACAAATGTACTTAATATAAGTTATGTGTGACCCAGGATCTCTCTCATAAGGAAATAGTGGCAAAACCTAAGTGAATATATACTAGGTTGAATGATTGTGGAAAAATAACTAAACTATGTGGGCAAGCTAAAGGAAGATCAGAATTCTTTTAATAAAGTCTGTACAGAACTTTTTCAGTCTCAACCATCCTTGGTGATAAGAATATCACTTTCCTTATGGAATAGGGAGGACATTTTTCAAAAGGAAGTTTTTAATCTTCTGCTTTCAAGAAGAAAAGGGGGAAGGTCAGAATGCTTTTCTTATACTTGTATTTTTAAATGCCTTTAGCTTAAAATAATCCCTATGCCAAAGTGGCATATTTTGTGGAAACATATTCTGCCACTTTACAGAAACCATAGTCCCTCCTTTTTCAAATCAAAAGGGCATTTAAGAGCCACTTGAGAAAAAAAATGTGGTTTCTCATTTTTACCAAAGGTATTCCATAAAATCCTCCGGAAAGTTCTAGAGAACAACCATACCAAGTCTGCAGAACGGAAGTAAATGACTTGGTTAAATATCTTGGAGACAAAAGTAGAGAATACTTTAAAGGAATTCTATTTCATTTTATCGCCAATA
>NW_007855033.1:0-645 GCF_000696425.1 Galeopterus variegatus
AGGTATTTATTATAAGGAATTGGCTCATTAGATTATGGAGGCTGGCAAGTCAAAATCAGCCGTGTGGGTCAACAGGCCTGAGGCCCAGGATAGCCAATGGTGCAGATGAAGTCCAAAAGCAGACTTCACGGGTAAGATCAATCATTTTATTCTGTTCAACTGATTTGATAAGGCCCACCTACATGATGCAGGACAATTTCTTTTACTTGAAATGTTGATTTCATTCAAATCACCACAACAAAATAATGTTTGACCAAATATCTGGGAACCCATGTTCCAGTCAATTTGACACATAAAATTAACCATTCCAGAGGTCATGGATTTGGGAGGAAAAAATAAAAAAAATAGAATAAAACAAAGTGTTTGAAGGGATACTAGTGGAATGTAATGCTAGACAGGATTATTGAGACTTCAGTGTCAGGTTTATCCCACAAATAATAGAGTGACAATGAATAATTACTAACTGTGAAGGTGTAAGTTGAAAGACATTGTGTTACTCTAATAAGACCCCCTGATGGAATTGCATATTTTGATTTACTGGAGTGGGAACAAAAACAACAAACAAACAAACAAACAACAACAACAAAAAAACTTGAAACCAAAGAAATAAAATGTAAAGGATAATTTGCACTTGAGACCATTTTT
>NW_007855034.1:0-645 GCF_000696425.1 Galeopterus variegatus
GCTGGATGGATCCCTTTATCATTATATAATGGCCTTCTTTTTTCTCTTTTTAAGGCTTTTGCTTTAAAGTCTCCCTCATGTGATGTAAGAATAGTGACTCCTGCTTGTTTTTCATTTCCATTTGCATGATATATCTCTTTCCTTTTTTCACTCAGTCTGAATGTGTCTTCACAAGTGAGGTGAGTCTCTTGTAGACAGCATATAGGTGGATCTATCTTTTTAATCCATTCAGCCAATCTGTGTCTTTTGAATAGTAATTTAGTTCATTTACATTTAGGGTTGTTACTGAAAGTCATTGTTTTATTTCTGGTATTTTATCAATTTTCATTTGGATGTTTTCAATATCTTTTGTTTCTTTCTGTCCCTTTTGTATTTCTTTGCTGTTTTTTGTTTTATGGAGGTGCTGAGATACAGTTTCTTTCTCTTTCTCCTTTGCATTTTTGTTCTACCAGTGGGGTTTATTCTTTTTTGTTTATTCATAGTAGTGATTATCACTTTTTGCATTCCAGATGCAGGATTCCCTTGAGGATTTCTTTTGGGGCTGGTCATGTGGTGGTAAACTCTCACAGTTTTTGTTTGTCTGTGAAATACACTATTTCTCTTTTGTTTCAGAAAGATAGCCCTGCTAGGTGTAGTATTGTTAGC
>NW_007855035.1:0-645 GCF_000696425.1 Galeopterus variegatus
TTCTATAGGATAAATGAAATGCTAGTAATAACACTAGACACCTTAGTATACTGGTTCTAGCCAGATGTAGCTTCTCCTGGAGATACTGCTAAACAAATTCCAAATATTCATATTCCTAGCCTCAACGTATATAAAGAAGTGTTCTTCACCTCATATCCTTGACAGGAACGTAAGTAAGTAAGTAAGGGACATAGAGGCAGAATCTCCCTTCTTTTCAGGTGTTGTTAGTGTGAGAAGGGACAGTTAAGGTTTGCAAAACCTAGAAGTATTGTAAATATTTAAGAAATAGGTTTTGATTAAATAAAAATGATACCTATTGTCATGATTTGTCATTATGCAAAAAAGAATTGGAGACTATGGATATAATCATGGAGCATAAGTTGATGACATTTAAACTTTTACCTACCTTAACATTCATAGAAAATGTTTAAATAAAATGTTGTCTTTCTTCAGGTTTCCAAGAGAGCCAGAATTTCATCAGAAAGAGTACTTAATTTTAATTGCTTGTTTTGAGGTCCCTCGGGAAAAAGGCAATCAATTTTCTTCAGGTCACAATGAAACAGGGAGTGGGAGTAGAAATAAACGTCTCAGCATCTCCCCATAAACAAGCTCTCCAGAGGCAGGAGGGAGCTGCCTTTTCCACCA
>NW_007855036.1:0-645 GCF_000696425.1 Galeopterus variegatus
ATATTTATAGACAAAATATTTGATTATATGGAATAGCAATAAATAATAAATGAGCTAAAAACAAGGTAGGTCATTACACTTCAGAGATCAACAGAAACATATAGTTAATGAAGTTGAAAGAGAAAGTGTAACATACCAAATGATACACCATATGTTTTCATTTCTTGTGGATGTTTCATTGAAATATTGTAGATTTTGTCAGCATACTTTCTTAAAACTACAGCATAATCTCGACAGTCAAAAGGGAGCACTACAGAATTGGCTAGTTCAAACACCATCCCTCCTCGAACCTGGGCCACAGTAAGGTGATATTTAAATGTTGGGTCATAGAACTTTTCCACCAATTCATACGTTTCATAGACACTGTGATACAGTGGATAGCTGCTGAATTTGTTTGTTTCCTACAAAAAAATAATAAAATACATCTCTTGTAAGATAGTTTATAAGAAAATGCCTAGCACCATGTTTACTATTAATATCAGTAAGAATGTTTGGTCAATGGTGATTAAAGGAAAGTACTTAAGCACCTACTTAGTAAGCTACTTACTAAAAGACTAATATTATAGTATTTAAACACACTTTAGGTTTGTGCCAATTAAACTATATGTGTATATGATGTAAATAATATTATAAAAACTTTTTTTT
>NW_007855037.1:0-645 GCF_000696425.1 Galeopterus variegatus
ATAGTATATGTGTTCTGATATGAAAACCTTTCCATCACATTATACCGCATTTTTAATCCTCCGTAAATTCCTTCATTAAAAATATCTATTTAAGGTCATTCCCACAAAATTTTCTGGTTGTGGGGGGAGTGGTGGTGGGTGGAACAGAGGTCATTTATCCTGCAAGGTACTAATGATACAGAGACGTTTTGGACCAGGCCCTATTTTTGGCGTGATCTCCTTCAGCCAATCTTACCTCAAAAACAGGGGGTTGGGGGGTTCGGTGACTTTATTTAACTTAACTCTTGTTAACATATGAGTACTTATATGTCCCCCCTCATAAGAACTATAATAATTTGATCCTTTAAAATAATAGCTTCTTAAATAGTTTTGAAGAATAACGCTGTAAGTATGGATTTGGGCACAGTAGCTGACTAACAGGGAAAATAGTTTTGGTGAGGGCCGGCCCGGTGGCGCACTGGAGAGTGTGCCGCTTGGGAGCACGGCGGCGCTCCCGCAGAGGGTTCAGATCCAATGTGGAGACTGGTTCCCACTCACTGGCTGAGCGTGGTGCGGGCACAACACCGAGGTTTGCAATCCCGTTTCCGGTCCCCGGTACGGGCACGACACCGAGGGTTGCGATCCCGTTACCGGTCAGTAAAAAAG
>NW_007855038.1:0-645 GCF_000696425.1 Galeopterus variegatus
GCCACGTTTGTCCAGTATGTGCTCAAGAGAGTCCACACCCCTGATGGATGATGCATACCAATGGGCAAATAACCCATGGAAGGGTGTCCCTGATTCGATGGCAAGTGGATTTTGTGGGACCACTGCCAAGGTCAGAGAATTTCAGGTATATCTTCGCAGCCATTGATATGGGTACAGGTCTTCTTTTGGTATGGTCCTGTAAGGCCCCAGACCAGGTAAACACTAATAAGGCACTGAGTAGCCTTATGGCCATGGATAGTCAGCCCCTGGTCACTGAAAGTGAAAATGGAACTCACTTTACTGGACATGAAGTACAGAAGTGGGCTTCCCAGTTGTCTACTCAGTGGAAATTAAAAGTACCATATCACCCCCAGGTAGCAGGAATGATTGAATGGTACAATGGTCTTCTGAAAAAGGGACTAAGACTATGCACCCAACACCCATCCCTGAAGGGGCAGACACGGCAGTTATGGCTGACAGTCAGGATCTTAAATGAGGGACCCCACAAGGGTTGGCCCTCTGCAGTGGAGGCTCTGTGGCATAGAGCCACAGCACCTGTTCCTGCAACCTTTCTTTCCAGGATGGTAAGCTTGCTGTATTCTGCCAGAGGGATGAGAACTCTGTCTATTGGTGCCAATAACTTTT
>NW_007855039.1:0-645 GCF_000696425.1 Galeopterus variegatus
AAAGTCACAAGAAAAGTCTAATGCTTGAGTTTCTTGCCCTTGAAACAGGGTTAACCCTCATCTCATGTGAATACAATGACTGTGATGAGAATTACAGGAATACCCATAGCAGAGCACCCACCTGCCTCCCTTTCTCCCTCTCTCTCTCTCTCCTCCCTCTTTTCTTTCTTTCAATTCTTCTCTCTGTCCTTCTGTGTTTAGAGGAAGTTATTTGAGACAGCACTCTATTCTATTTAGGTTAACTGCCTGAAATTTTTTACTACAAGTGTATTTCTGCTCCAGCAATAGTGCCCTTTTCTCCCACCTGGCTTTCCCCAGCAAGCCATAAGAAAGGGGTATGTAGCCAAACTTTATCAGTAAGTTATCGTTCTCCTCTTGCAATAACTGGTTTGGGTGTTGGGGTTCTGAAGAAGGTTCATGTGTAAAGAGATATGCTATTCAGACCTCCAGAAACAGTGAGATTCTTTTTCAGGCTTAGTTCTGAAACCGGTGTGCAATAAAGCAAATGTCACATTGAACATAAGACTTGGGGGGGAATGCACATATAAAACAGCTGATTAAATTTTTTAAAAAGATTAACCATAAACTTATGTAATTCAATCACTGAAGAACCAGTGCCGCTAAACTTTAGGTCAGATGCAGCAA
>NW_007855040.1:0-645 GCF_000696425.1 Galeopterus variegatus
AACTTTCTATTTCTGTAACAATTTGAACTTTTTCAGAGTGTTTCCATGTGTGTTTTCATTTTACCATAAGACAAACAGCAAAAAAAGTGCAACATGAAAATGGTCATAAATCAACATTTCTGTATGTGCACCTGATGAGAAAGGACCACTGGTGCCCCCCGGATGCTCACAGACCATAAACACCCAGACCACAGGGCCTGACCATGGTGTCACCCAGCAGATCAAGGCTACTGCATCCCTCAGCAGTGAGGAAGTACAGGCAGCTCACTTCCAGGTGCCTTTCCAGTGACGTGTGACCAGGTCTTGCTCCTATTTTTGAGGATTACCAGGATTCTGGCTTAGAGTTTCCAGGTTTTGCTGCTCACCCCTTTCCTTTGGCTATTTGACTTTCACTTGAACTCTCGTCTCAAAGATAAACCAAAATCAGAAAGGGTAGAGGGAATTACGAACCAGACATTTTTAAAGAATCCCATGAATTTCTCCTGTCCTCTTTCTCAACATTCTGCTGACTCCGGCACATTCCATTACAAAAAGAACTGTTTTTTTTTTCATCCAGTTGACAAGGAGACACCATTTTACAAGTTGCAAAAAGACAATGTCTAAAGCTTGCTTCCATTTGCTTTTCATTCAAGTCAGAGGTTCTCA
>NW_007855041.1:0-645 GCF_000696425.1 Galeopterus variegatus
CCCGTACACAGTGGAAGCAGCTGGTAGTCATTTCACTTCTTAAGTCACGTTCTTCTCCTTGTAGATATGTGTGCCGCCCCCACACATATCCTCCATTTGCAGCTCTAATTTGACATTCTAGAAATTCTCCGACCCCTGCATTCTCTTCTTGCAATGTTTTCAGTAAGACATTCCAATTACTTGGAGAGGAGGTAAAGCTGCCTTTCTCAAGTAGGAAAATCTTCTCACTGTTTTTCCTAAATTAGAAAACTATTTACACCTCATTTATGGTATAGTAGGAAACCCCACAAAGCAAAGCAATTTTTTATTTAACATTTTCTGTGAAGATTCTGACACGCTGGGATAAGCACAATTTAAATTTATTCAGAGGTTACATTTCAACACTAAGCAAATTGAAAACATCTAAAAAGATCTCTTGAATATTTCTCCCTTCTGTCAACATTTTTGACCCGGAATATCAACTGTTTACACTTGATGTTGTGTAACTGACAGATTCAAAGCACACTAGCTACTATAAGCGGCTTTTTCTATCTGTACAGGCACCAGCATGGTATGGTCAGGATTCTCTACACATCCACATTCCCTATTTGTTGGATGCAAAGAGCATTCATGCATAGACTGCTGATAGGGAGAGGATGATTTTGA
>NW_007855042.1:0-645 GCF_000696425.1 Galeopterus variegatus
ATAAAAAAATTTATTGAAACTAATGAAAATAATGATACATCATACCAAAACCTGTCGGATATGGCAAAAGCAGTACTAAGGGGGAAATTCATTGCATTAAATGCTTACTTCAGAAGAATGGAAAGATGGTGAGTGAACAACCTAATACTTCACCTTAAAGAACTAGAAAAACAAGAACAATCCAAACCCAAAGTTAGCAGATGGAAAGAAATCGTTAAGATCAAAGCAAAACTCAATGAAATTGAAACCCAAAAAACAATGCAAAAGATCAATGAATCAAAAAGTTGGTTTTTTGAAAAGATAAATAAAATTGACAAACTATTAGCATGGCTAACAAAAAAGAGAGAAGATCCAAATAACACAAATTAGAAATGAAAAAGGTGATATGACAACTGATACATCTGAAATACAAGGAATCATTCGAGACTACTATAAACAACTATATGCCAATAAATTTGAAAATCTGGAGGAAATGGATAAATTTTTGGACACACACAAGCACCCAAAACTGAGCCAAGAAGACATAGAAAATCTGAGCAGACCAATAACAATCAAGGAGATTGAAGCTGTTATCATAAGGCTCTCAACAAAGAAAAGCCCAGAACCAGATGGATTCACAGCAGAATTTTACCAAACATTCAAAGA
>NW_007855043.1:0-645 GCF_000696425.1 Galeopterus variegatus
AGAACCTTCTAGAATCTTTTTTTCCCATTCTCTCATCTGGGCAGGTTGCTACAGTGAGGGTTAATTTGTGGACTGCCAGCGTTAGAATCTAACAGGAGCTGCTTTTCTCCCTCTCCCCGCCCTCCCAGTTATTTGCAAGGTCGCTTGTTAGGGAAATTCAACCCTCCCAAGAAACTACTGCCTGGAAAATATCTCACAGCATAGATGGTGAACAAGGACTACATTAATGGGAGAAGGCGACTGGTAGTGGGCACCGGACCAACGCGCCCATCAGTTCTGGAGGCTGGTACCAAAGGCGCGTTGTTGTGCCTGGCCGGGAGGCAGCCACACATGCCTGGCATCGAATGTGCCCCTCCATCCCTGCTCTCCTGGAGTCGGGGAGAGCTGCAGAATCAATGGGCTATTGCTTCCCAGGGCTTCTAGGTTTTGCTCTCCTTGCAGGACTTTGCTAAGTGCCAGGGTCACCTTCAAGTCCAGCTTCTTCCATGAATAGAGCCCAGTGGGTGCTTGGAGAGCAGAAGAAAAAGAACTCAGGGGATACACAGCCCCTGACCTCAGGCAGCTCTCAGCCTGATGGGGAGATGCCCCTGCCCATAAGAAGTTAGGAAAGAGAGACCCCCACAGGAAGAAAGCTCAGCAATGCAT
>NW_007855044.1:0-645 GCF_000696425.1 Galeopterus variegatus
TAGGGCCGGGCATCAGAGGGATACCAGACGATTATGGTAGCCCAGCCTAAGATGGCGTCCCCGGAGAGAGACTTACATTTAGGTGAGCAGGTGGTGGGTGCGGAGAGCCAGCGCCAGAGAAAACAGATGAGGGCGAAGCGTCAGCAGCGGGAACCGCTGAGAGAGTGAAGGAGGGCCGAGAAGGAGTCCCCTCGGGTAAGGGGTGAGCTCCTCCCGGGTTTCAGCACCAATGAAAGGGCAACAGGACCCGAGCTGACAGTTCACCGGAGAAGTTCCGCTTTATTCGGGGGAGAAGCATACATTTATATAGAGCCGGGTTCCGGGAGAGGGTGTTACACGGGGTGGTAGTTGATTGGCCGGGGGCGAGTAATGATTTCTCATAGGCTACACCTTGGCGCCGGCGAGATTGTTAGGACCCGGAAGAGAAAAGCGCCATGTTTTAGGGAGTGCCTCCTTTGGGGTCTTCTATGGGGCCTTACATTGCATATCCCCATAGCATCTTCCTCTCGGAAGAACTTGGGCAAATAGTGCAACTTCCTGGTAGCCAAAGCCCACAGATTTCACACTGACTCCTTCACATGTCGGACCTTCTGTTCTGGAGTGACTGCACTGCTATTCCCTGGACTGCTGCCAACGTTTTCAGCA
>NW_007855045.1:0-645 GCF_000696425.1 Galeopterus variegatus
AGTCCTCTGAATTCTCACCTTAATAAACCTTTGCCCAGCTCAGGAATGCCATATCAATAAACAGCATAAAAAACAAGTAAATCAGGGCCGGCCCGTGGCTCACTTGGGAGAGTGTGGTGCTGACAACACCAAGTCAAGGGTTAAGATCCCCTTACCGGGCATCTTTTTATTTATTTTTTTAAAAAAGCAAGTAAATCACTTTAAGAAGCTTCTTTTTTTTAAGGGCTACTGTACCCTTAAATTTATTTTTTTAAAAAAGCAAGTAAATCACTTTAAGAAGCTTCTTTTTTTTAAGGGCTACTGTACCCTTAAGAAGATCTTTTCTCTGTCATAAACTTTCAGTGGTTTCCTTGTACTCATCAGAGAAAGACAAAATTTCCAAACTGAGCCATCCTGAATCAGTTGTTAGGGGTGAAGCATGCAGATGCTGGAGCTGAGCCACCTGGGTTTGATTCTGGCTCTGTGAGATACCAGTTGTGTGAACTTCAGCAAATTGCTTAACCTCTCTGTCCCACCTGTAAAATGGGGATATACCAGTACCTAGGCACAGGATGGTTGGCGGCTGGAACATAGAGAACTGTGCGTGGACATAGCTGGAGCTGAGCATGAGTGGTTCTTAGAAAGACAAGCCAGCCTTTCCCACCT
>NW_007855046.1:0-645 GCF_000696425.1 Galeopterus variegatus
GATTCTTAAAGCAAATGTACTTCACAGGGCCTGGTTTTCCAAAGCCTTGCAGTTTCAGATATTGACCTTGTGGAGGAGTGGAAATTTTCCTCAGGCTATAAAGTCTCTGTTGTAAGATACAGATTTGTGGCACAGCAAGGTTGCTGGCTCAAGGACAGACAGGTTACTGATTGATATGTGCAGATACTAAAAATTGCTGGAGGGAGAAGGAATGTTTGCTGAGATCAAGCTTTTGTTGACAGGACCACTTAGTTGCTTTACTGGAATGTCATCTGACTTGTTCCAGTGAAAGTTACCAGCTTATATTCTTAAAATATAACCACACCTATGTTCTCTTCTTGTAAATTCCTGGTCTGGAAAATAAGTGCAGGAAGAGAACCCCAATTTGGGGTTAACTTCCTAAGGAAGGGATGCCTCTCACTTGAGCATTCCCAAGGGAAGTTAACCACTTCGGGGCTTCTCACTGCTTTGAGTAATCCTTTGGATCTCCATCACCCAGGACAGTGGGGTGACAAATCCTTGGGGGGCAAAGCAACAGAACAACAATATAAGATGATGTTGGGTTTTGAGGAGTTTATATCTGGCTATAAATGAAAGCATTACAATAGAGTTTATCTGAGAAGCAGATAAAATGTGATGTATCTG
>NW_007855047.1:0-645 GCF_000696425.1 Galeopterus variegatus
TATGGGGGAAACGGCTTGTGAGACTTCTGTTTTAAAATCTCTGTCAAAAAGGGTCAGAGAAGCTTCCCCGCTTAGAATCCCGCATAACTCACTGAACCGAAGATGTGGCATTTACAAGAGAAGTTGAGCTCCAAACTTTTTGTTTTCTGAAATTAGAAGCAAAATCACACTGCAAACGGCATTCAGGCAGGCTTGAAAAGTGTGGTGTATATATATGCCAAAAACACTCCCTGGCGGTTCAGATTCTGCAAGCCATTTTAACTTTAAGACATGAGAGAGCAGAATGTGCTTCTCACATCTAGCATGTAGGAATTGAGGTTTGCACGTTCTATGTGAAAGCCCTTTTAAGCCTATGGGTTAAACGACTTGTGAGACTTCTGTTTCAAAATCTCTGGCAAAGAGAGTCAGAGAAGCTTCCCCGCTTAGAATCCAGCATAACTCACTGAATCGAAGATGTGGCAGTTACAAGAGAGTTTGAGCTCCAAACTTTTTGTTTTCTGAAATTAGACGTGAAATCACACTGAAAAGGCATTCGGGCAGGCTAGAAAAGTGTGGTGTATATCTATGCCAAAAAGACTCCTTGGCAGTTCAGCTTCTGCAAGCCACTTTAACTTTAAGAAATGAGAGAGCAGAATGTGCTTCTCA
>NW_007855048.1:0-645 GCF_000696425.1 Galeopterus variegatus
GGGGGGGGGGGGGGGGGTTGTATTCATATAGATTTTTTTTCTTCAAATCAATTTTCAAAATAGATTTTTTGCATATTTGCTTATTCATTTTAATTATGACTGTACTTGGTAGATACCAGCTAGTATTCGTTTTACTACATACTCAGCACTGCATTAAAGGTTAAAAATAAGGAGGTGAGTAAGCAAAAATTTCTACCCTCAAGTAAATACATGGAATTATTTGGCAGTTGACCTGATTCCAAAATGTTCTAAACCATGTCAGGATCTCAAGTCCTTCTGCTTTGTTGAAATAAATTCAGAGCACATTTTTCGTAATTGCAGCGTAAGTGACAGTTTCCAACCCTCCTGAAAATAGAAAGCTAAACGCTTAACACTGGGAATAAAAAGAGTGACGATGTGACAGGTGAACAGCAGAAGACCAGAAAAAGATTTATATTGCCTTTTCCTAAATTTGGATAAAAGTTCAATAGGAATTAAAGTCTTTTCCTCTAAGCACACTGTGGAGAATTATGAAAGACAAGGCTGTGCTGTGCTGAACTTGGCAGCTTATTTATTGTCTTATAGATTTTTATTCAGAGAAGAACAAAACCAGTGACATACTCACCCCCATTTCCCATCTATTTTATCTTATTTCTGAATGTGCAG
>NW_007855049.1:0-645 GCF_000696425.1 Galeopterus variegatus
GTCATTTCAAGGGCTTCTTGTTCTATAGGATCCAGAGCTTGAGATTTATTATCTTTGGGTGCTGTACTTTCTTGATTTTTCATGTTTCTGGTGTCTTTTCTTTCATGTTTATTCATTGTGGCAGGGGGTTTCACAGTCCACAGATTTGACACTATTGCCTGACTAAGATTTTGTTGGGGTTGCCAATTTGGTATGGCTACCTCAGTGATTACTCAGTTGGACACTAGTGTCAGGAAAATCCAAAATTGACTACCAGGAAGATGGTGGGGTGTTCGCTCTGCTCCCTCCGGTGAGTCTCAGCTTCCGCGTTGCGCTCCTGCATTGAGTTCCCGTGGCAGCCTCCACAGCCAGAGCCGCCCCGGCCACCTCTCGCTGCCCCTGGTGCTCCTGGCTCCTGTTCATGCTGCAGCCTGCTCAGTCTCTCTTTGGCTAGCGTTTCCAGCTTCGGCCGGGGCCGGGGAGATGACAGCCCCCTCCCCGGCAGATACCGCTGTCGCCAGACCCTGAGTCCCGGTGGCGGGTCTGTGCAGCCTGGCCCGGCGCTGAGGGCAGCAGCTGCCAGGCCGTGCGCTGAGTGGTGGCCACTCCAGGCGGCTTCTTCCCGGGGAGGATTTTGTAAATTTCACAAAATGGCATGCACTCCAA
>NW_007855050.1:0-645 GCF_000696425.1 Galeopterus variegatus
AGTACACGTGCTATATTTGACAAAAAGCAACTGTGTGGTTATAGATTTGTCCTAAAAAAAATATGTGGAATAAAACACAAAAAAACAAATTATCCAAATAGGAACTGTTTTTAAAGGCTGTACCAACAGTTCTACCCTATTAAAGAACCAAAATATTGACTACAGATAATTAGTTTCTATTTGTTGGTTCAGTTTCCTTTTATTATTTACTGGTTGAGAAATATTTTAACCTGGATTTTTATGACGACATGAAAATATTTTGTTGAAAGTTGATAGACTGAAAACTAATTAAGCATATTTTTTTATATGATAAAATATAATGGTGTTTTTTAAAAAATGTGTGTGTGATTTCAGGCCATGCTATTGAAAATTCTATTATTGGGATTGTGTAAAGTTTATATATGACATTTGTCTTTCAAAAATTTTCCATAAAAATCTGACATGTAACTATGATTGAAAATATCACTTTTAATACTTTACCAAAATAGGTGTTTCAACTCTGCTAAATCTGCAAAATGACTTATTTTTAGAAGCTATTTTGTCTTTAACTTTATCATGAAAATAAGTCTAGCCAATATAAGAAACTTAAATCTATAGCCTCTTTATTCCAATATGTTTCTGGAATATTACATTCCTATTTACTGT
>NW_007855051.1:0-645 GCF_000696425.1 Galeopterus variegatus
CATGATTTGTCTTGGAGAGGATCTTCTTGATTGACTTTGTTTGGGGATCTTTGAGCTTTCTGGATCTGAAGGTGTGTGTCTTTCCTTATACCTAGGAGTTTTTCCTTATTATTTTATTAAATAGGTTTTCCAGGCCTTTTACGTTCTCCTCCCCATATGGAATTCCCATGATGTATATGTTTGTGCACTTTAGGTTGTCTGGTAGCTCTCTTAGATTTTCTTCTTTTTTTGTTTGTTTATTGTTGTTGAATACTTTATTGCAGACATTTTCTGTGGCATAATCTCATTTGCCATATACATCTTTAAAGAACTGAGTCTTCTTATTTTTACAGATGAAGAAAATGAAACCAAGAGAGGTGAAATTATTGCTCACATGATATAACTAATACTTGAAGAAACAAAACATTACAGATTGTACTCTGCATAGTGATGAGCTTCTGGATCTTAGGAAGGAAAAAAATGAATACATGGGCTGTAGTGCTTCTCCAAATCTCAGTAAATCAAGTCATGGAGCCTTGGACAGAGCACTCTTTATGCCTCTGACTGTAGCTCTGAAGCACTGTATCATTAGTTATTCTATCAGACTGTCCAGCCATTACTGCTTGCCTCTGTTCCTAGATCTAGTGTAGTTTGGAATAATGAGGT
>NW_007855052.1:0-645 GCF_000696425.1 Galeopterus variegatus
TTATAGTTTTAGATTTTAAAAACTTTCCCCATCTTGATTCATAAAGTGATTTATTAAGGAATTTCTCTTTGTATTTAACCATAATAACATCTCTTCATCACTAAGTCTCTAAAGTATTCTAAGGTTTATGTCAGATTCTGTGAAGAAAAAAGCAAGGCTGAGCTCAGTCTTGTCCTTGCACTGGGCAGTGAATGATGGGGATTAAGGAGAGTGATTCTTCCATCTTCAATTGGAGCAAATATTTCAAGACAGGTGTGGTCATCAAAGTAAATATTTACCCTTGTTACAAATACTTGCATTCTAAGTTCCAGCTCCTGAAAATATCATTTTCTGTGACTTACCAAAGAAGCATGGGGTTGGGAGTTTACCTCACTTTCACTGTATTTCTCTTTCCCCCTGGATTTGTTAGGTAACTGTTGAGCTATTGTTTGACCTTCTCCAGTGTCATAAGTAATTTCTGCCTAATCAGTTGATGGGTATTTACATGGATCAGGGTTTGACCTTGTCTGGAGCACTGTCAGTCCACATGCAAATTCGGTTACACATTTTACAAGGCTTACATGCCAGCAGATAGACAAATCACATATCCCAAGATGTCAGTATAAAATCGACATAGAGGATTTTTTTTTTGGGGGGGGGGGCATG
>NW_007855053.1:0-645 GCF_000696425.1 Galeopterus variegatus
GGGGGTAAAAACCCAGAAACATAAGAAGTTAACTCACTTACTGAGGAAACACAGCCAGCCCTCACTGGTGAGTACCGAGGAAACACGGCTAGCTCATGCTTGAGTCAGATTTTGAACCCATGATCTTGTCCTAGAACCCGGCCTGTCGTAGTTAACACTTATGTAGCATTTACTGTGTGATAAATATATTTGAGCACTTCCCATGCACTAATTCATACTTATAATCCGTACATCACCCTATCAAATAAGTCTTTTATTGCTGCCATTGTGCAGATGTGGATGCTAAGGCTTGGGAAATTATGGAAGTTAGTCAAAGTGTTAAAACTCCTAGCAGAGTTAGCCAGGATTTGGACCCAGGCAGGCTAGCTGCAGAGGCTTAGGGAAAACACACAGGATGATTAAGCATCAACAAAACACTTTTCTAGTCACTTACGTATGCATTCAACAACATGATTGAATGCCTGCTGTGTGCCAGTGCACTTTCTAGTCACCGGAGATTGTTGTAGGTGGCATAATGGCCCTGAAGCTGCCCACAGCCTAACTCCCAGAACCTTGAACCCTTGACCTTACAAGGCAAGAGGGGCCTTGCATGTGATTAAGTTAAGGCTCTTGAGAGGGAAGATGACCCTGGATGACCCACAACCA
>NW_007855054.1:0-645 GCF_000696425.1 Galeopterus variegatus
AGGATTGAATGAGATACATGGATACAGCTGCAATCTGGAGAGTCCTCGTGGGAACCTGACCATGCTGGCACCCTGGTCTTGGTCTTCCAGCCTCCTAAACTGTGAGAAATATATTTATGTTGTTTACAAGTCACCCAGTGTGTGGTACTTCGTTATAGCAGCCTAGGCTGACTAAGATAGAGACATACCTACCCAAGTAATTAACTCTCTCGTTCAACATATGGAAAGAAGAAGAAAAATTCTCAAACCCTCATGCTTAATATTTTTGATAGCTTAAGTCTAATGAAATAGGAACTGGTTACCCACCAGATAATTTGCTCCTCTGACTGATGGTTGTTGATATGGAGAAGATGGAGCTGGGCTAACTAGAAGCAAGTCACCATATGTGATTGGTTTGGGAGCATATTTGGCTTTTTCTGGTTTGTCTTAAATTGGAAGGAGGTAGTCACTGAGAAGTCTTACCTGTTTAAGGATGATTACAGCAGAGGTTGTGGTTTATCTTCCTCGGATTCTCACCCGGGTCAGAGTTGAACTGTCATATCAAGTTTGCCAGTGACCTGTGTGTATATTCAGCCTTTCAGATTGAAACATTTTTTTTTTCCTTTTTGTCTTTTTTCGTGTCTGGCAATGGATCGCAACCCTCAG
>NW_007855055.1:0-645 GCF_000696425.1 Galeopterus variegatus
TTAGAAAACTAAGTTATACAAAACAAACAAAAAACTATGTAATTATTTTTCTCACACTCACGTCTAATACATCAGCAAATTACATAATCTTCACTTTTCAAATAAGTTAAAAAATAATCTAGCCAACTTGGGGCTAGATTATACAGGTAATATTAAATATATAATATTATGTATGATTTGGAGGAAATGGAAAATAAACAATTAAGCAAATATATCATATAATTTCAAAGATTTATTTAAATTCTATGAAGAAGATATAGGAAGGTAAGGAATTACTTAGGGTAGGTATTTAAGTAGAGTGGTCAAGAAAGGTCTTATTTGAGAAGCAATTCAAGGTCTAGGAGGAGTGGTCAAGAAAGGCTTTATTTGAGAAGCAATTCAAGGACTAGGAAGAGATCCCAGGAGGGGAAAAAGAAACAGAGACCCCGTTTGGGAGATAAATCTGTCAGTTCAGATTCAGGTACAAATTGTGTGGCAGACTCTTGGTTTTCCCCAATCCACATTCTCTTTTTCTTCCAGAGTACTGGGGATTTCAGCTAAACGCAATGCCACTCAGCTAGAGATTAAAAGTTAAAGTCAGCTTTGCAGCTAGTTGTGACCATATGACTGAATTCTTGCCAATGGAATGTGCTTAGAAGTAATATG
>NW_007855056.1:0-645 GCF_000696425.1 Galeopterus variegatus
GTGCCTGCAAAGCTCCTAAAGAAACCTCCGTGTGCCTCACAAAGTGCTGGCACTTGACTTCTGACCAACAGAGGTCACTGACGGCCAGCCGGTACTCACCAAGGGAGAACGAAAATGCAGACCGATTAGAGCCAAGAAAACACGCACCTTCCTTTAATCTCCTCTTCCTCATTGCTGACCCTGGACAAGCCAGAAGAGGGAAGGACAGATGAGAAGCAGAGGAGAAAGAACAGGCCGGGCTCCTGTCCCTGCCTGCAGCCCCGAGTGGGTAGTAGGAGAGGCGTGTTGAATCGGACATGAAATTGAATTTGGATGTAGACTGGACCCAACCCCTGTAATCCCTGCATGGAAGTCATCATTAATGAAATGGGGCTTCTTCATTTACCTAAAATAATCTGGAGACTATGGGACCTGTTTGAAACAAGGACCAAGAGATGGAGCTCCCACAGACTATATCCAAAAGCAGTGACTGGAGAAAAGTAAAGCCATTTTCCACTAAATTCAGACTGTTCGGTAAACTATTTACACTGGGACAGACTATGCTGTACGGTTATTTGGGGGACTGTTAAAGGGGCTCTTTAGATGTTGTGCTCAGACCATAGCATGAGGTTACGGAGCCATTGGGTTCCTTCCCTGAAGAATCGA
>NW_007855057.1:0-645 GCF_000696425.1 Galeopterus variegatus
TTCCAGTGAAGAGAATGTCCTCCAGACCCTCCTGGAGAACATAGTTAGCTGGTAAGTCCTATACTCTTTTATCATAAATCTAGTCTAGCATGCCCCCTCTGTATACTATCTGACCTCTTTCTCAATACTTTCCTGCGATAATTATGGCATCTCCACCTAATTTACAGTCTTCATTTTTCTCAAGCTTCAAGGAGTCATCCCTATAGTGTATTAAGACCAGTCTCAGATGTCCTCGCCAGGATGCTAAATTATGAGTCACAGGAGAGTGTCCTCATTCCAACCAACTCTTCTATATCTGGCCTTAAATTCTGTTCAGCACCCTCAAGATTCATTTCCAGGCATGTCCTCCCAGTTCTTCCTGGTACTATTTTAGCTAGATAACATAGCCCTTCTGGGAAATACCTCTTTACTTCTGAAGCCTGGGCAGTACTTCCACAGTTGAGCTATGCTACAATGTGCCCCTGCTTATTGATCTCAAAGCAATGGTTGGGGAAAGACCTAGAGGTAGGCAAGCATCACCTTGAGAGGCATTTGTCTCAGGGGAAGTCTTAGCCTGGCTTCTAGACAAAGGAAGGCTGCTACTTTCCAGCAATGGATGAGTGGGCTTCTTTTGGCAGCCCAAAGAATTCAGAGGAATCTGAGGGT
>NW_007855058.1:0-645 GCF_000696425.1 Galeopterus variegatus
CAACACTGAGGGTTGCGATCCATTGCCGGACACGGAAAAAGACAAAAAAAAAAAAAAAAACAAGTTCAAGGAATTGTTGTGATTGTTGTGTCTTCTTCCCCCTCCCTTTGTTTCTTTGTATATTTTTTTATTTATTTATAGCTCCTACAATTAAGTGAGAACATGTGATATTTCTATTTTTGTGCTTGGCTTGTTTCACTTGATATAATTTTCTGTAAGTCCATCCATGTTGTTGTGAATAGTAGTATTTCATTCTTTTTTACAGCAGAGCAGAATTCCATAGTGTAGATATACCACAGTTTCCTTATCCACTCATCTGATGATGGACATTTGGGCTGGTTCCAACTCTTGGCTACTGTAAATAGTGCTGCAGTAAACACTGGAGTACAGGCATCCCGTCAGCATGATGATTTCCATTCCTCTGTGTATATTCCCAGCAGTGGGATAGCTGGGTCATGTGGTAGATTTATCTGTAATTGCTTGAGAAAACTCCATACCATTTTCCAGAAAAGCTGCACCATTTTGCAGTCCCACCAACAGTGTATGAGAGTTCCTTTTTCTCTACAACCTCACCAGCATTCATCGTTCTCAGTCTTTTGGATATTAGCCATCCTAACTGGAGTGAGATGGTATCTCCAAGTGTTT
>NW_007855059.1:0-645 GCF_000696425.1 Galeopterus variegatus
AAAAAAAAGACTAAAATGATTTTCATAAAGAGACACTCTTAGTCATCACAGTGAATGGCCCATAACACACACATTTGTGAAAATAAATGAATTAATAATAAAATATGGTCAATATTTCAAAGGAGTTTAATCTAATGAGAAATGAAAAAATGACTATTTACTTCTAAAATTTAAGTCAAATCTATCTATACTTTACCCAGGGTAGAAAATTGGACTGACATCCAACATTGAATGCTAGTAGCATTTAAAAAAATTATTCTCATGTAAAGCAAACCTATAGAACCCCATTTGAAACATATTTTGAACTCGATTTTAGTAAGAATTTGTTACTTTGTGAGATTGTGTAGTGAGGCTCTAATATTTTTCAACATCTAAACTCAACCCAACAGATAAAGGCATTTTCTTAATATAAATAAAATGGAGAAATACTCAAGGTAGAAATATAATTTAGTAAATAAAACAAATCTATAATTTGCAGAATATTAACACTCTAAGGAGGCAAAGAAATTACAATATCTAATACCATTATTGATACCAATTTTATCTGTATGTAAAACATAAAACTATGAAACTTTTAGAAGAAAACATTAGGAGAAAATTTTTATGACTTGAGGTAGGGCAAACACTATTTAAATGTGTCACTAA
>NW_007855060.1:0-645 GCF_000696425.1 Galeopterus variegatus
TTTTGTCTTTTTTACTGACCGGTAACGGGATCGCAACCCTCGGTGTTGCACCCGCACCACGTTCAGCCAGTGAGCGGGAACTGGTCTCCACATGGGATCCGAACCCTCAGCGGGAGTGCCGCACACTCCCAAGCTGCGCACTCTCCAGTGCGCCACCGGGCCGGCCCAACATGTTCATTTCTTCATGTAGCTTTTTTGCTGTAGTAGGAACACCTGAAATCTTTAGCAGATTTCCAGTATACAATATAATATTATTAACTATAGTCATCATGCTGTACAGTAGATCTCCAGACTCGTTCATACTACATAGCTGCAACCTTGTATCCTTGACAAACATCTCTCCATTTCCCCCCTTCCCTGCCCCTGGTAACCACCATTCTACTCTCTGTTTCTATGTCTTTAACATTTTTAGATTCCACAACATAAGTGAGATCATGTAGTATTTTTTCTTTCTGTGTCTGGCATATTTCACATAGCTTAACATCCTCCAGGTTTATCCATGTTGCTGTAAACAGTAGGATCTCCTTCTTTTTAAAGGCTGAATAATGTTCTGTTGTGTATGTGTATGTGTGTGTGTGTGTATATATATATATATGAGATAACAAGTGTTGGTGAGGGTGCGAAGAAAGGAAACCCTAGCACACT
>NW_007855061.1:0-645 GCF_000696425.1 Galeopterus variegatus
GTAATATCACTGTGAAAAAATAGCTAAAGTCTTAGCTATCTTTTACTGTTCCATCTTTGTCTCTACTCTTTCACCACATCCTTCATGTCTTTATTTGCAGTAGTTCTTAACGTTCATTTCTTCCTTTCTATTTTCTTTACCCAAATCATGATCTTGACTTGAGGTCCCCAGGCTTTTGTATTTCACAAGTCTGCAAAATAAAAATATAAAAGTGAAATAAAATAGAGAATAGTATAATGGGATGTCAACTTTTATGTACGTACTGCTTATTTTTATCATTTTACTATAGACCATAACTAAAAATCATTCTGGATTAATATCTATCCACAGGCAGAATTTGGGAATCACTGGGCAAGTCAGTTAGTATGTCTCCATTTTTCCCCTCACTAATCCAGTTTGCACATCATTTAAAAATTAATATCGTAACTCTGCTTTGCTTTCTTCCCTGCACATCGACTTTCCATTGCTTACAAGATAAGGTCAGATTTCTCTAGACTATTTGTTAGGCATTCCCATCTGATTCCAGTAAACTTTTTAGCTTTACCTTCCATCCTGTACTGCTTATAAGTTCTATAACCTGTCTCAGCCAGAATTACTTTGTACTTTATGAATCCAGTCTGTGTTTCCCTGTTATTTTTGTTTGTG
>NW_007855062.1:0-645 GCF_000696425.1 Galeopterus variegatus
GGTGGTAGGTCCCAGGCTTTTACACAAATCTGCTCCTGGTGTGGGCATTGACCCAAGAGAAAAAACAGCTGTTTGTATTTGCCTATGCTCAAGTCCATTTTCTTTTCTTTTTCTTTCTTTTTTAAATTTTTCTGGTGGCTGGCCAGTACAGGGATTGAACCCTGGACCTTGGTGTTATCAGCACCATGCTGTAATCAACTGAACTCACTGGCCAGGCCTCAAGTCTATTTTCAGCCCACTGTTAGGTTTTCCTTGTTTGGAGTTGTTTTCGTTTGCTTGTTTTGGCTGTTGAAAACTCCTCTTGTTTGCATATGAGCTCAGCAGGGCTTGAATAGCATGCTCGCTTTAATCTGTTCAGAATCCAGCAGCACTTTAGCTAACCGACCCTTCCTAATGTCTAGTCTGCCATATTGTTGGATGTCAGAAGTCTAATAAGTGCCAGTTATTATCAATTCAGAAAACACACCTTCTATATGAAGGGGATACACGGAATCTGGTCTTGAAGTATTGAGAGATTTATAAACAGTTAATCAAAGAAAGTGACAAATGTAATTGATTGTTGTGAGTTACATAGGTTTTTGAATCAGCATTTTTTTTTCCTTTTTGTCTTTTTTACTGACTGGTAACGGGATCGCAACCCTCGGT
>NW_007855063.1:0-645 GCF_000696425.1 Galeopterus variegatus
AGTATTCTAATCAGTGGGCAAACCCAAGGCCATTCTCATACTAATCAATAATACTCTTGATGAATCTTGTGTTATTTTTACTGATGGTGTTTGGTCTTCCACTTGGAAAACTACTGACTAGCAGCTGATGGAGCTGCACTGCCCAATTCCTACATTTACTGCTGGGATCCACCATGGTTCCAAGCATGTCAGCACATCTACCCTCATAGATTACACACAAGGTAAAGGACTCTGTTTTTGATGCAGAGGCTACTACTGCATACCAGCCTTGGAAATCCTGCCAAAAGTCAGCCTGTTTCCTTGATGATTGCAATTTGAATAGAGTGGAGAATGTATGAAATACTTATGGAGGATAATTTTTTGCCCTCCCTCTAGGCTGACACTGGAGACATCAGCATTTCATATTCTAGGTGTCAGCCTAGTGGGAAGGTGACAATTCCAGAACATTAATAATTGTTGACTAAGATATTGTATACAAACACGAAGAAGGAAATAGAAAAGAATATTGTGGTACTATACTCATATGTCATCCATCACAAAGCCAGCTAATAGCAGAATCTTTGAATTTCAATAATATAGTTTTCTTACACTCCCCCAGCTCTCTCCTCCCCCTTGGTTTGGGATTCTGAAGCAAGAGTATATTTA
>NW_007855064.1:0-645 GCF_000696425.1 Galeopterus variegatus
AGGTAATTGCTTTTCAAGTCTGTTTTTCTTTGCTTCTGCTATCGCTTGCACTATTAAGCCATTGCCTCCTGATACATATTAAAGGTGATTTAGTTACTATATCTTTGGGTAGAGATGCTAAGAATTAAAAGGATACTTTCCCAGTTGCTGGGGGAGAACCAGTTGCTGTCAGGTGTCAGGACTCCACTGGAGACAGGCTTAAGGCCAGGGGCACACTGAATATTGATAGAGTGGAATTGCTGGGAAACTTTTCACCCCTAAATTTGAAAATGAAGCGCTCAGTAGTATTTGATCACCATCTCCACCTAGAAATACTCTCCTTTGCTCCTGAGACGTCATCCTTTCTGATACTGCTCTGGTGTCATTGGGTAGCTCTTTCTTCCCAGTCTCCTTTGCTGGATTCTCTTTTCCAATCTCTGCCTGTTTGAAACACCTCAGCACCCAGCACTCATATCCCTTTTCTATTTACACTCACTCCCTGAATGATCTTATCCAGCCCCATATCTTGAAATAACACACACACACACACACACACACACAGAAATATATATACACATACACACATACACATTCCAAATTTATATCTTTAGTCCTGACCACTCCTCTTAACTCCAGACTCCTATCGCCAATTTCCTAGATATTTAT
>NW_007855065.1:0-645 GCF_000696425.1 Galeopterus variegatus
AGTACTTCGGGGACCATGGCTCAACACAGCAGGAGGTTATAAAGCTGAATGAAAGCATGACTCTTTGCCACCTGCTAAACTATAAACTTCTGTCTTCTTAGAACTCACTTTCCATGTAAAGAAAGTGTTTATTGCTAGGGTTAAAGAGCTAAAGATACACGGGATTAGACGGAAGACAACCATAGGGTACTTTTATGCACAGTGGCAGCTCATTTTAGAGCCATGTGTAGACTTGAAGAGAGGAATTAGAGCAGGAAAGAGCCAAGCGGCTTAAAATACGCATGTTGGTCTGTATCCTATAAAAAGAAATAGGATCTCAGGTGAGAAGACAATGGGAGCACAGATGCCTTCCAAACCCCTTTTATATTCTAAAGAAAAGACCCCCAGCATACAGGGGGAGGAGGACCCCAACCTGCAATTACCCTCCCTTCCTGCGTCATCAGCTCCTGTCTCCTAGAGATGGCACAATTGTCATCATCTGTATGTGTTCCCCATTTTATTCCTCCAGCTTTATTGAGGTATAATTGGCAAATAAAAATTGTATGTATTTATGGTGTACTGTGTGATATTTTGATATATGCATGCATTATGAAATGATTACCACAATCAAGCTAATTAACATATCCATCACCCATGTAGTCATCT
>NW_007855066.1:0-645 GCF_000696425.1 Galeopterus variegatus
ATGTTCAGATCCCCCACTATTATTGTATTGGGGTCTACCTCTTTCTTTAGATCTAATAGTGTTTGCTTTATATATCTGGGTGCTCCAGTGTTGGGTTCATATGTATTAATCATCATTAAATCTTCTTGTTGGATTGATTCCTTTATCATTATGTAATGGCCTTCTTTGTCTTTTTTTATGGTTTTTGATTTAAAGTCTATTTTATCCAATATAAGAATAGCTATTCCTTCTCATTTTTGGTTTCCATTTGTGGGGTATATCTTTTTCTAGCCCTTCACTATTTGTGTGCATCTTTACTGGTGAGATGAGTCTTTTGATGATGGCACATAGTTGGGTATTGCCTTTTGATCTAATCTATCAGTCTGTGTCTTTTGAGTGAGGAGTTTAATCCATTTACATTTAGGGTTATTATTGAGAGGTATTGTCTTATTCCTGGCATTTCGTGGCTTTTTGTTTAGATGTTTTGAATATCATTTGTTCCTTTCTTCTCCCTTGATTGTTGGTCTTCCACATTTGTGGAATTTTTTTCTTTTCTTTTCTTTCCTTTTTTTGAGCAGGTAAGACTTAGTTTCTTTTGTCTTTCTCATTTGCATTTGTGTTTTACTGGTTGGTTTTGTTCTTACTTGTGTATTTGTGGTAGTGATT
>NW_007855067.1:0-645 GCF_000696425.1 Galeopterus variegatus
AGGATTTTTTGCATCTATGTTCATCAAGGATATTGGCCTGTAATTTTCTTTTTTTGTTGTGCCTTTATGTGGTTTTGATGTCAGAGTTATGTTGGCCTCATAGAATGAGTTTGGGAGAGTAGCTTCTGTTTCAATTTTTTGGAATAGTTTGAGGAGAATTGGTATTAACTCCTCTTCAAAAGTTTGATAGAGTTCAGCTATAAAGGCTCCAGACCCAGACTTTTCTTTGTTGGAAGATTGCTGATTACCACTTCAATCTCGTTGCTTCTTATCGGTCTGTTCAGGTTTTCTATCTCTTCTTGGTTCAGTCTGGGTAGTTTGTATGTCTAGAAACTTATCTGTATGATGGAGTTTGGATGTGTTTTCCCCTCCAAAACTCATGTGGAAATTTGATCCCCAATGTGACAGTGTTGGAAACTGATTGGGTCAAGGGGGCCGATCCCTCATGAATAGATTAAGGCTCTCCCTGGGGGGTGGGGGGTTAATGAGTGAGTTCTCGCTCTATTACTTCCCAGGAGAGCTGAATGTTGAAAAAGACCCTGGCACCTCCTCTCTGCTCTCTCTTCCTTCCTCTCTCTTGCTGCCTTGTACCCACCAGCTGCCTGCCACTTTCCACCATGAGTAGAAGCAGTCTGAGGCCCTTGC
>NW_007855068.1:0-645 GCF_000696425.1 Galeopterus variegatus
TAATAAAGCTGCTCTCTCCTGCCTTCCTCTACCCCCAAAGGATGGGATTAAAAACAATTTGGGGAATGGGGCCGGCCCGGTGGCGCACAGGATAGTGCGCCGCTTGGGAAGCGTGGCGGTGCTCCCGCCCAAGGGTTCGGATCTCACATACAGACCGGTTCCCGCTCACTGGCTGAGCGAGGCACGGGAGCAACACCGAGGGCGTAATAACTTCGTATAGCATACATTATACGAAGTTATACGATAAACTATAATTTATTATTTCATTATTAATATACTGAATGCTATAAAGGAGAGGCACTTGCAATTTGGGGAAGATGCTACCCAAAGTGTCACAGGTTTCTAAGGAGATTTTTATCTAACATGAGTTTTGTTCTTAAGAGTAGACAGCAAAAAACTGTTTCCAAACTGTTGGGAAAATAGAATAATTTAATCAGGCCAGATTGCCTTAGGTCCAGTTGGGGGTGGTGTGGCGCATTCTTTGTAAACAAGTTGTGTGTGGATGGAATTGGTATTCATGCATGGTGCCACCACCTGGCTGGCATTTACTGCCTCAGGCGTCTGCCCCATGCAGCCATGCTCTCGAACCTACAGCTCCAAGAATCTTTTTGTGGGTTACTAGCTCACAGACCTGCGTGTGAAGGG
>NW_007855069.1:0-645 GCF_000696425.1 Galeopterus variegatus
CCTCTAATTTTTATAAAATAAAGTATTTCAACATGTTTAAGGCCTAATACTTTTTACTAATTCCTTTTAAAGCTACACATAGCTTTTTAAAAATAGCTTTATTAGAAATTTAATTAACATACTACAAAATCCACCCATTTAAGTGTGCAATTCAATGGGTTTTAGTGTATTCACAGAGTTGAACAGCCATCCACAAAATCTAATTTTAGAATATTTTTATCACCCCCCAAAATAAACTTATACCTAATTAGCGGTCAGTCCCCATTCCCCTCCCACTCATACCCAGCCCTGAGCAACTATTAATCCCTCTGTACCTATAGATTTTCCTATTCTGAACACTCCATATAAACAGTATCATACAATATATACTCCTTTGTGACAGGTTTGTTTCATTTAACATAATGTTTTCAAGATTCATCATGTTATAGCATGAATGAGTACTCATTTCTTTTTATGCAGAATAATATTTCATTATATGGATACACAATTTTGTTTATTAATTCATCAGTTTATGGACATTGGGTTGTTTTCAGTTTTTGGCTATTATAAATAATGCTTCTATATAAACATCCATGTGCAAGATTTTGTGTAGACATCTTTTCTTTATATTTTATATATATTTTATATATATATATATATATATAT
>NW_007855070.1:0-645 GCF_000696425.1 Galeopterus variegatus
TTGGGTTTTGACTCCTCTGTCCCCACTAAGGGAGCCAACTCCAGACCAAACCAACACACACCACACACACACACACACACACACATACACACACTCATACATCACTTGATGATGGGGATGTGTTCTGAGAAACGTGTTGTTAGGCAATTTCACTATGTGCAAACATCATTGTACTTTCAAATCCCTACTACACACCTAGGCTATGTGGAATAGCCTATTGCTCTGACGATAATCATATATGCGGCCTGTAGTTGACTAAAATGTCAGGCAGCACGTGACTATATACACACACGTACATACACACACTTATGTATATATCCTACTGATTCCATTTCTTTGGAGTTCCCTGATTAATTCAGCCTCCCTCATCCCAAACTCTCCACCCCCACACAAACCCCCATCAATGTCCTGCTGCCTCTCTCCAGCCTCGTCCTGTCCAACCTGGAGGGCAGAGGAGCAGGATGGAAATCCTGCCAGCCACTACCTGTGTTGCTGGCTTGGGGAAGGGGTCGTGACCTCTTTAGGCATGAGTTTACCAGCAGGATAAAGGAGATGAGTGGACTAGTTAGGCCCGGTGGCCCCTTAACCACATTGGGCTGAAAAGCTCCCTCCTTAGGCCCATGGCTTGTCACCCCCAGCCCTCCA
>NW_007855071.1:0-645 GCF_000696425.1 Galeopterus variegatus
GGCTTTGTATTTAAGCTTAGTCATAAAAGATGGGCATGAGTTATCAAGGAGAAGTAAAAAAAGGGAAAGGCACAGGAGAAATATATTCAAAGAAATAGAGGTGCAGTATTGCGTATAAATATGCAGCAATAGGAAGCCAGTCAGACAAATTATGGTAACACTTGTGCACCTGAATAGTGTACAGCCAGCCACTAAGAAGAATAAGAGCATTCTCCAGATACTAATAAAGAAAAACATCCACCACAACATAGCGTACATCTCCATACAACATAGCGTACATCTCCATAATAAAGAAAAACATCCACCACAACATAGCGTACATCTCCATATTTCTAGTCTAGAGGAAGAATATGTCCAAGAAATAGACTTGGTCAGAAAGACATACATGAATGTAAAAGACTTATAAATACCAACAGAATAAATATGAATAAACCCATACCCAGGAACATAATAATAAAGCTGAGGAAAGCAAAAAACAGAAAAAAATTTAAAAGAGACAAATAATACTACCATCAAAGGAGCAACAATGTGACTAGTACATGACTTTCCAACAGAGATGACAGAAGCCAGAAGACAATGAGCTTACGTCTTCACAGTATTGAAAGAAATAATGAGCAACCAAAAATTCCATAGCCAGAAAAATTA
>NW_007855072.1:0-645 GCF_000696425.1 Galeopterus variegatus
GAGCGCCGCCGCACTTCCCAAGCGGCGCACTATCCAGTGCGCCACCGGGCCGGCCCCTAAGGTCTTGGAGTTTTGATAGAGGTAGGCCACCAATTCAACTCAACTTGCTTTAGCCAATGTGAAGAGGGAGAGTAAATCATAACAGGACCCAGAGTTGCCCAAGATCCAATGGATAGTTTGCAGTAGTTCAACAACTCTTCCTAGCTCTGAGAACAGAAAGGAATTTCTCCCACTGGCAATTCAACTTATGACTGAAAGAGATATACAGACAAAGACAGCATCTCCTGGAATAAATATTCTTGCAGAATGATATCGTGTTTCTGTTTTCCATTGTTCTGATTCATGTTATCTTTAATATTTTAATGTGTTTATTTTATCTTCCCTTTTATTTCAGTATTACAGATTTCTGTTACACATAAAAATGCAGAGAATAAAAAACGAACAAATATGCCAACCAAAATTTAACAAATGTTAACATTTTGGCATAATTGCTTCAGTACTTTTCAAAAATATATAGTTAAAATGTTGCAATACAGTTCAAGGCTATACTGTACTGTTCCCTGATGACAATCTTCCCCCTTTTCCCCCAGGAACAAGCTCTACTTTGAAATGTAAGTATCAATATTGTATCTATTTTCATGTGGT
>NW_007855073.1:0-645 GCF_000696425.1 Galeopterus variegatus
AGGTGTGCTTATTGGTATGCACTGCTGGGGAAGTCTGGGGACATTTACAGTGCAAAAGCTCTACATTAGGAGAGTGTTCTTTAAAGCCCATTTCACAGTATATACTTATAAAGCAATCCTTGTGGAATGCCATTAAATCTGGGCACACTGCCAAATGGAATACGACAGAAGAGAATGGGTCTGGAGACATTCAAGGGCATCCAGAGCATTTCCACTAATCCCCATTGATGGACTCTCAAGAAGGTTCTGACCCCTAAACCCAGATTCCCAGAGGGGAGCTATGTCACAGGAAGGCCTCCAGAAGCTCGCTGGGTTCTGCTGTTATTTGGAGAGAACCTACAGCACATGAGCCCAGAAATGCAGGAGACCTCTGGTTGGCTGGCTTAGTTCAGAGAATCCAGAGGCAACTTGTAGAAAAGACACAGGAATAGAGGTGAGATGATTGAGGTCCTGGCCCTTTCCCTGCCAGCAAGTAGCAGCTTTGCCTTACTACCTCCCTCTCTGTATCTCAAGTTTCTTCCATCACATGGCAGTACTGACATCTAACTTACTGAACCCTCAGTAATGTAAGGATCAAAGGAGATAGCACGTGTTTCTTGAAAAGGGTCAAGCTTATAGAACTAAAAGGTATTATTTATCCAGCTT
>NW_007855074.1:0-645 GCF_000696425.1 Galeopterus variegatus
GACTAAGTCAACCTCTTAGAAAGGTTGGTTTGAAGTATGGGCCTTTGTGACTTTCTAATGCACTTTCCATGGTGCTACAAATAGTGCAGATTACTAGGTCTGGTAGTTATTAAAGCTGTATTTGAAAATGCCATTTGCATTTGTTCCAAATAGTGTCTGAATATTCTGATTTCATACATACCCAGGGAGCAGGCTGTTTTTTCTTCTATTTTAATTTTTTAAAAATTGAAACATAATTGATTTTACATATCTGTTTGGTACCACACTGACTATTAGTACCTGTGCATAATATGTGATGCTCAGATCAGGATAATTAGTATATTCAACATTACATGACTTCTGATCAAAATATATATTCAGCATTACACGACTTCTGACCAAGATGGTGGAATAGACGGTCCCCAGCATCACCCTCTCCTGTTGCTTTGTTGCTTTGCCCCCTACGGATTTGTCACCCCACTTCCCCTGGGTGATGGATATGCAAAGGATTACTCAAAGCCCATTTCTTCTGAGCAGTGAGAAGCCCTGAAGTGGTTAACTTTCCCGGAACCCTCAAGCGAGAGGCATCCCTTCCTTGGGAAATCAACCCCAAATTGGGGTTCTCTTCCTGCATTTATTCTCCAGACCAGGAAGTTACAGGAAGAG
>NW_007855075.1:0-645 GCF_000696425.1 Galeopterus variegatus
AAACTGGTATAATATTGCAAGTATACCTTTATAAATATTATTTGTAGTATATATTTTTGTACGTGTACCTTTATATATTATTTGTAGTATATATTTTATGTAGCATATAGTATTTTACAGATAGTATGTGTGTGTATATATACACACTATCTATAAAAGTTATTGTTATACCTCTTCTATCATTTTAAAAATTAGAAAGAAAAAAACAGTTACTACATAGAAGACTTTGTAACCTAAATTCACTAAAAATATTAGTTTTCAATTTGGGGCTCTGAGGGACATAGGTTTATATCCTATAGTGTCATTTGAGCATATTTTCTGTGCTTTGGTTTCCTTATCTGTGAGAGGAGGATCATAGTGTCTAAGGAATTAACATACATGAAATTAACATGCATGAAACCACAGCACCCTGTGTGCCCACAGAGGTGGTCAATAGATTGTTAGGACTTCTAAAGCATAATTTACCCTGTTTAACACAGTTTCTAAATTTTCAAATGGGAATACTGCCAAGTAATTCTTTAGAAGTAGCTCCCTTTTCTTTCTCCTAGTGTACCTACTAATAAAATAGTAATGCCTTAGGTCAATTCCCTAGAAGCAGAGCTTGAGACAAAGATTCCAGTGCATATGAATTTTGGGGGAGTGTTT
>NW_007855076.1:0-645 GCF_000696425.1 Galeopterus variegatus
GCTAAAAGCCACTACTGAAAGATATGAGTGAGGACGCAAAAAGGTGGAAAGACATACCATGCTCTTGGATGGGAAGAATTAATGTCATGAAAATGTCCACTCTACCCAAAGGAGTCTAGAGATTCAATGCAATAGCCCTCAAAATACCAATTACATTCTTCACAGAAGTAGAAAAAGCAATCCTAACATTCATGTGGAATAACAAAAGACCATGAATAGCCAAAGCAATTCTGAGTAGGAAAAAAAAAAGCTGTAGGCATAACACTACAAATTTCAAATTATATTACAAAGCTATTGTAACAAAACCAGCATGGTACTGGCACAAAAACAGACACCTGGACCAATGGAACAGAATAGAAAACCTGGGAATCAACTCAAATACTTACAGCCGACTGACCTTTGACAAAGGCAGCAAGAACATACATTGTAGAAAAGACGGCCTCTTCAATAAATGGTGCAGGGAAAATTGGACATCCACATGTACAAGAATGAAAGTGGACTTGTACCTCTTACCATATACCAAAATGAACTCAAAATAGATTAAAGACTTAAATATAAGACCTGAAACCATAAAATTACTAAAAGAAAGTATAAAGAAAACAATATAGAAAGTAGGACTGGACAATCAATGAATGAAAAAATAAA
>NW_007855077.1:0-645 GCF_000696425.1 Galeopterus variegatus
ACACACACACACACACACACACACACACACACACACACACACACACACACACACATATTCCTAGCAAAAAAAAAGGCTGTTTAACTAGAAGCTAATACCTATTTTTTCCACTAACCGTGGGTTAGTAACAGAACTAAAACCTGTTTTTTTGTTTTATTGTGTTGTGTTTTCCTTCTACCCTTCACACAGCTTTAAGTGACTTACTATCTCTTACAAAAACTCATGTAGGCTGGGGGATATAATGCTGTTCCGGTTAGACTTTCTGTGGTTTAACACAGATGGGAGAAGTATTTTAAGAAGCTTAGCTATTTTGTTAAATGTTTATGACTTGTAAATTCCCAGCCTTTTAGGATTATCCAAATGTGTTGACATTGATGGTGAAATTGAAGGGAAATTAGCCAAATATGTTTTTGACTAATTAACCAATGGGGTCTAATAATAGCAGTTAGGGTTGGTGTGTAAATCCGGACATATTTATTACATCGGGGATATGTTCATGTTATTTCCCTTTGACGTTTAGATTTTCAAGTTGTTTCCCACTGCTTTCGAGAGAGACATTGAATAAGCTGTCAGAGCATGAATCCCCAACCTCTCTTCTTCCTAAAAAGAAGAAAAAACAAAAATACAAAAAACAACTAGCCTACC
>NW_007855078.1:0-645 GCF_000696425.1 Galeopterus variegatus
TTTTCTTAAAGTCATTTTCAGACTTTTTAGTGAAAGTGTATAAAAATACGATTGTTTTGTGTATATTGGTCTTGTTGTGTTGGTCTGTATCTCTTTGCTTTAGGTTTGTCTCTTGAATATTTATATATTCTTAAGTAGGTAGTTTTATTTTGTTTTCTTTTCCAATATGAAGACATTTTTCTTTCAATAAGTTCATTAATGCTTTTTTGCACTTACAGATACTTAAGAAATGTTTGGTGATGATAAAATTAGCCGATTACACCTTCTTTCTTTCCTTACATCTCTTCCACCACACAATTTTAGTCAATAATATTATCTCTCATAGTGTTTAACATTGTACTTTTAAATATGCTGAGAGTTCTGTTACTTGAATTGTCCTCTTTACTTGATATATTTTGAGTCTCAGCTACTATAGATAAGGGAATTAGTGTACATATTTTATGTCCTTCCTTTTTCCCTTTTTTACTTCCAATTTTTAGCAGATTTATAATTTTTGTACTTTTAGATTATATACTTCTTACATACTGCACCATGATTTTTTTTTTCCTTTAAATTTGTATTTTGTCAATATACAATGTGGTTGTTTATTATGGCCCATCACTGAAACCTCCCTCCCTCCTCCCTCTCCCCCCTCCAACCCAAGAA
>NW_007855079.1:0-645 GCF_000696425.1 Galeopterus variegatus
TTTTGAGACATATGGTATATGCTCTTTGGAAGATCCCAGAAGGATCAATCACCACAGTAATAACTAACTTACTAAAACACTCTTACATTTATTTCCCACCTTCCCTGTTCACTCTCCCCAATCTTGCCCTCCTATTCCCTAGAATCATATCCCAAAATTAGCCATCTAAGCAGAAGCCCTTGTTTCAGGCACTGATTTCCCTGACAAGCCCAGGCTAAAACACTTCCACAGTCACATTCTTGAGCAGAACTGCCTCTCCTTTGTAGTTTTACCCCAATGGTCATGCAGCTCTTACTCAATTCCAATGCAAATATTCTTCAGGACATTACAGAGACCTCTCGTCTTGACATCACTCCACTTTCTCTCACTTTGTTTCCCATCGATCACAGACCCATAGCCCACCACTTTAATCATCGAATCATTGTTTTCTTTGAAATCCTCACCTCTGGGAGTTTCTTTCATGCACCCGCACATTGAAAAAATCTCAAAAAAAGACATCTGCTGTTTTTGCTGCCTAGTGCCTGTCTATTTACCTTTCTCCCAATGACAGCTCCCCAACTTTCCCCTGGAGAGCGCCCCTTCCACCATTTGACCCATGCCATGGGTAGAGCATGTGATCAGGGCTCAAGCCAATCAATGTGTTTC
>NW_007855080.1:0-645 GCF_000696425.1 Galeopterus variegatus
TATTGTATGATCTCATTTATATGAAATGTTCAGAACAGGCAATTCAAAGAGGTGAAAAGTCGATTAGTGTTTGCAAGGGGCTGAGAGGGGCTGAAGGAGTAGGGAGGGACTGCGAATGGACAGAGTCTGTTCGGGGGGTTATGAAATATTGTGAAATTGATTGTGATAATGGTTGCATGACTCTTTGAATATACTCAAAGCCACTGAATTTTACGTGGGTTAATTGTATCGTATATTAGTTATATATGAAAAAACCCGTTATTTAAAAAAAGGGGAGGCGGGTGCACCACCAGTTGGAAGAAAGCTGGTGGAGTGCACCGGGCTGAGGGGTGTCAGACTGGTGACATGCATGACAATAATTCTCCCTCATGTGCCTGTTAGGCATTGTTAATTATCACAGCACTCAGTTCCCAGAGCCTGTGCCTTCACCTTAGACTTCATTACAATTCAGAGCTCCTAGTCACCAAAAGGCACCATTAAGAGAATGAGAAAGCCCAGCGCCTCAGGGCCTGCCCGGGGACCGGGGTATGGAGCCGGGGACTGGACCCCAGTGCCTTGGGGCCCACCCGGGGACCCGGGACATTGAGAAGGGGACCAGACCCCCCTCCCACAGCCAAGCACCCTGTGCAAGCTCCTCGGGGCCCG
>NW_007855081.1:0-645 GCF_000696425.1 Galeopterus variegatus
TTACATTACCTGACCTCAAATTATACTACAAATGTAAAGTAACCAAAACAGCATGGTACTGTCATAAAAACTGACATATGGACAAATGGAGCAGAATAGAAAACCCAGAAATCAATCCTCATACTTACAGCCAACTGATCTTCAACAAAGGCACCAAGAACATACACTGAGGAAAAGACTGTCTCTTTAATAAATGGTGCAGGCAAAACTGGATATCCACGTGTAGAAGAATGAAATTAGACCCGTACCCATTGCCATATACCAAAATCAACCCCAAATGGATTAAAGACTTAAAATATAAGACCTGAACCTATAAAACTCCTAAAAGAAAATCTAGGGGAAACATTTCAGGGTATAGGACCAGACAAGGCTTTTATGAATAAGACCTCAAAAGCACAGGCAGCAAAAGAAAAAGCAAACAAATGGGATTATGTCACATTAAAATGCTTCTGCACAGGAAAGAAAACAATCAGCAGAGTGAAAAGACAACCTACAGAATGGGAGAAAATATTTGCAAACTACACTTTCAACAACAGATTAGCATCTAAAATATACAAGGAACTCAAACAACCTAAAAGTAAAAAAGCAAATAATCCAATTTAAAATGGGAAAGAAGCTGAATACACATTTCTCAAAAGAAGACAT
>NW_007855082.1:0-645 GCF_000696425.1 Galeopterus variegatus
AGTGTTGGTCTATTATTATTTTTCAGTTTCAATATTTAATTGATCTTAATTTTATTGAATAGTATTGAGAAAATATTAAGAATATAATATACACTATATAATTAATATATAATATCAATATAATTAATATATAATATCAATATAATTAATATAATTATAATTAATATATAATATTAATATAATTAATATATAATGCAATTAATATGCGATATATCATATAATATATACAATTATATATTAATATATAATATACTAACATATCATATATATTATATGATATATGATATGTATTATATGATATATGATATATATTAATATATAATATACTAACATATCATATATATTATATGATATATGATATGTATTATATGATATATGATATATATTAATATATTATACAATATATAATATAGTTATAATTTACGATATATTATATATTGTATAATATTATATAAATATATGATATGTATTAATTATAATTAATATACAATGCAAGTTCTATATGTGTTTATGTCTATTTGTAGTTATCTATTTTCATTCTTTCTTATTTCACAAAGGATTTGAGACAATTTAGAGGAATATAGAAGATGAAAATATGGAAAAAAGAAAGTTATCAAGCCCACAAAAGATATATATTATAACTTC
>NW_007855083.1:0-645 GCF_000696425.1 Galeopterus variegatus
TTGATTGTATGTGCCTCCTCCTGGCAGTTGGTACTTTGCTCTCATCAAATTCTCAATGAGGCCAATGTTTCCAAAAGGGTTAAGAATCACCATTTGGAAGGTCTTCTTGTTATTAAGCCAGATTCTCAAAGAGTTGTATCTGGATGATACTAGAATTCCTCTTTTAATTGCTTTTATTCAATTTTGTCTTGGTGTGGTGCTGCTACCCTATATTGGAGGATATTTCATGAAAGAGTCATATTCTGTGATTCATCCTTTCGTTCATTTTTTTCATTAATTCAATTAGTATATATGGACCATATAATATGTGAGAAGAAAACGTATGTGTGAAGGATATAATGATGAAAAGAAAAGAGCCAAAAAAATCCCTTGTTCTAGTGGAGTTTACATTCTAGTGGGGAGGAGATAGACAATAAACAAGAAAAATAACAAATAATATTCACATTAACGTTAAATGGTAAGAAAAAAAAAATTAAGCAGAGCAGCAGGTTCCACCTGTTAATACTACTGTATTAGTGATTGGGTTTCAGCAAATGAATTTTGGGGTGACATTTCAGGGTGGGAAGGTGTTAAAATTTTAGGTGGGATGGCCAGGGAAGGCTCCTCTGAGAAGGTGACTTGAGCAAAGGGAAGAGCAGTGGTTGA
>NW_007855084.1:0-645 GCF_000696425.1 Galeopterus variegatus
CCCCACTAATGTGGCACTCCCTGCACCCCTTATCAGCTCCTTAGCTCCATTACGACCTGGTATCTAGAGGCCAACATGTCCCAGACCTGCTGTGGGCACACTGTAGGGCCAGGAACACCAACAACCCTGCAGCTACCTCTGCAGCATGGCCCCAGCAGCTCACCTGGGCATGGCAAAATGGGCTCAGCACCATAGGGTTGACTCCACCATTGTGTTTTATCATCCTGAGAAGCCATGGTCCCATATTAACTCAGACCAGCATTCACTATCCACAGGCCTTCCCAGCACCCTCTTCTCTGGACATCCCTGGCACGCCACCCTTTGGGCAGCAGCCACTACACAATAGATGTGTTCCAGGAGAGTTATGTGTGAGAGGGAGTTTGTAAAGTCTAGCCTTGTGCTGAAAGCAATTAACTGTCTTAGTAGTTGAAGAAGTTTTGTTTCCTTAACTAATTCTCCTAACCTGTGGCTCAGCTGTGCAAATTTTCACTGACTCTCCAGAGACACACACAACCACGTGTATACCAGCTCTTTCGGTTATCTACTACTAAGAAGCCACTCCAAATTTACTGGCTAAACACAACCATTTTATTATTTTTCACAATTCAGTGGGTTGAATCAGCTGAACATTTCTTCTGCTTGCCT
>NW_007855085.1:0-645 GCF_000696425.1 Galeopterus variegatus
TTGGAAGAATTAACACTGTAAAAATGTCCATACTACCCAAAGTAATCTACAGATTCAATGCAATCTCCAGCAAAATACCAATGACATTATTCACAGGAATAGAAAAAAATAATCCTAACATTCATATGGAACAACTAAAGACCTCAAATAGCCAAAGCAATCCTTAGCAATAAATAAATCATTCAATAAATAAAGCTGTAGGCTTATTCATTCAAATGAACCAGCCCAAATGTCCATCATCAGATGAATGGATAAGGAAACTGTGGTATATCCACACAATACAATTCTACTCTGCTATAAAAAAGAATTAAATACTACCATTCGCAACAACATAGATGCACATACAGAAAATTGTATTAAGTGAAAAAAGTCAGGTACAGGAATAGAAATACCACATGGTCTCACATATTTGTGGGAGCTAAAAACACATAAGGAAATAAACACACAAACAAAGGGTTGGGAGTGAAGAAGACACAACAATCAGAACAATTCCTTGAACTTTTTAAGACAAGTGAACAGATATGGTATGGGGGGGTCAGGGAGAGAAGGGGGAAGAGTAATGAAAATCAACTACAACGTGTATTTAGAAGTTAAAATAAAAAGTATATTTATATATATGTGTGTGTGTGTGTGTGTGTGTACACA
>NW_007855086.1:0-645 GCF_000696425.1 Galeopterus variegatus
GCAGTTTCAGGATTTTAGGGGATGAAACTAATCTGGGGCATGTTTCTGACTGTCATGCATACATCTCTCCTTTCATCAGGACTTGAGGTGTCCTAACCACATGGAGCAGTTCAGTGTCTTCCCCTACCTTGTTCCACTGCGCCCCTCCCTGACCCTTCCTGCACTCCCAATGTTTTTTGGGTGGTCTTTGCCCGGGAGTGATGGAGAAGAAATGTCTCGTGTTTCTTCAAATCATTTCTATGCCAGCGCTGATTATAGTGACACCTCCCAGATTTGGGGGTGAAGAAGGGACATAAAATTTGTAGGCACTGGGGACGGTGGGACTAAGGCACACGGTCTGAATTGGCTCTACCCGTGGGATCGTCATGCTGGTTCCCTCCTACTCCAGGGCCTCTCAGTGTAAGAGGTTTCCTGTCCCGGACGAGCCAGGGCGACCTGGGAGTGAACACCTGGCGTGCGGACCGCGCTTGGTCCGGCAAGGCTCAGGGCGCTCGGGCGCTCCCCCGAGCATTTCCAGCAGGCTGGGAAGAAAAGCCACTTCCAGGCCATGGCCCTGGAGCTCCCGGGCACATCCCCGGTGCCAGCCCTGCGCGCTGCACAGCCCCAGAGCCGCAGCTCCGAGGACATTCCAGCGTGATCCCCGTC
>NW_007855087.1:0-645 GCF_000696425.1 Galeopterus variegatus
AATAGTGCTTGTTATTAGGTGTCCATAAGCAAAAAATAAAGCTCAACCTAAACCATAACACAGAATGGATCACAGATTTATCTACAAAACATAAACTATAAAATTTAGATCAAAAAGGAGAGAAATTCTTCAATATCTAGGGCTAAGCACGGAATCTTAGACCTGACACCAAAAGAATGACCCCCCCCAAATGAAAAAATGATAAACCTCATCAAATTTTAAAAATTTGTTGTCAAGTTGATCCTGTGAAGAGGATGAAAATACAAGATACAATGAGAGAAAATATTTCCAAACCACTTACCAGACAAAGTGTTTGTATCTAGAATATATAAAGATCTCAAAACTCAAGAGGGGAAAAAAATTATTTAGAAAATGGGCAAAAATCACGAACAGACATTTCATGGTAAATGTCAGAACAGACAGATGGTAAATAAGTACATAAAAAGATGTTCAACATCATTAGCCATTAGGGAAACACAAATTAAAACCTCAACGTGATACCCTGACACACATAGCAGAATGGCTAAAATGAAAAATAGCAACACCACCAAATGCTGGCAAGGGTGCAGCGATACCTGCATGTAGTTGGGAGCATGGAAAGTCTATTGAGGAGTGGATTTTGTAATAAATGCTCACCATGATCCC
>NW_007855088.1:0-645 GCF_000696425.1 Galeopterus variegatus
CCGGCCATCCCTATATAGGATCCGAACCCGCGGTGGGAGCGCTACTGCGCTCCCAGCGCCGTGCCTCACGGGCTCAGCCCCAAATTATTTTTATTGAATGGTGTGAGGTTAGAGTCTAGATACCTTTTATTCCCCCCAAATGGATATCCTCTTGTCCGAGCACCAATTGTTAGAAAAATGTTTGTTTCTTCCGTTGAATGTTTTTGTCAACTTGGTCGAAAATTAAGCATGCAAGGAACTCAAGCAATCACACAGTAAAAAAACAAATAACCCAATTAAAAAATGGGCAAAGGAGCTGAATAGACATTTTTCAAAGGAAGGCATACAAATGGCCAATAGGTACATGGGAAAATGCTCAACATCACTAGTCATCAGGAAGTGCAAATTAAAACCACACTGAGATATCATCTCACCCCAGTTAGACTGGCTATAATCAAAAAGATGGTGAATAACAAATGTTGGCAAGGGTGTGGAGAGAAGAGAATGCTCCTGCACTATTCGTAGGATTGTAAATTAGTACAACCACTATGAAAAACAGTATGGAGTGTTCTCAAATAACTACGGATAGATCTTCCATATGATCAAGCAATCCCACTTCTGGGTATATACCCAGAGGAATGGAAATCATCATGTCAAAGGGATACC
>NW_007855089.1:0-645 GCF_000696425.1 Galeopterus variegatus
CAACACAAACCTCCAAAGCATAGGTCATTGAGTTGCTCGTAGACATAGTGAAAGTGGATTACATCTGAAGAAACTACAGAATCTCCTTTACTGCATCTATCCAGAACAAAGCCCTTGCACTCTACCCAACTGATGCATTTGCAGGTGAAATTCTTTACCTACACAAGCCACTGTACAAAAAAAGTGACTGTTCCACTACATGCACAGGGAAACAAGAAATATAAGAAAACAAGGAAACATGACACCACCAGAAAAACAAACTAACGCTCTAGTAACTGATCCCAAAGAATCAGAAATTGCTGACTTGATGGAAAAGGAATTTAAATTAATTGTCTTAAGGAAACTCAATGAGGTATAAAAGAACACAGGCAGTTTAATGAAATCAGAAAAGCAATTCAGGATCTGAATAAGAAATTCAACTAAGAGATAGACATGATGAAAAAAAAACAAGCAAAAATCTTGGAATTGAATAATTCATTGAATGATATAAAAAATACATCTGAGAGTCTCAACAACAGACTACACCAAGCAGAGGAAAGAATTTCTGATCTTGAAGGTAGCAGTTTTGAAACAACATGGGTAGATAAAAAAAAAGAGAAGAAAAAAAAAAAGAATAAAGAATAAAAGAGAATGAACAAAGCTTAC
>NW_007855090.1:0-645 GCF_000696425.1 Galeopterus variegatus
CATGTTCATCATTACAAAACATAATCATTCTTTGTGTCCATTAACCAGTTGGTTACTAGACACCCTCCCGCTTCCCTTTTCCCACCTTAGTGACCACAGTTCTGTTCTCTCCTTCTGAAAGTTCAATTCATTATTGTGATTCTTTGTTTCTTTGTCTCTTTTTTTTTGCTTCCACTTTTGAGTGAGGACATGTGGTATTTCTCTTTCCTGCCTGGCTTGTTTCACTTAACACAATTTTCTCTAAACCTGTGTTGCTGCAAATGGCAGAGTTTCTTTTTTAAGGCTGAGTAGTAGTCCATTGTGTAAATATACCACATTTTCCTTTTCATCACCTGTCGTTGGACATTTAGGTTGGTTCCACATCTTGGCTACTGTATGTAGAGCTGTGATAAACATGGGAGTGCAGGTATCCCTTTGACATGGTGATTTCCATTGCTCTGGGTATATGCCCAGCAGTGGGATTGCTGGATCATATGGTAGTTGTTTGAGAAAACTCCATACTGTTTTCCGTAATGGTCACACTAGTCTACAGTCACACAGTAGTGTAGAAGGGTTCCCCTTTCTCTGCATCCTCGCCAGCATTTGTTATTCTGTCTTTTTGATGATAGCCAGTCTAACTGTGAGATGATATCTCAGTGTGGTTCT
>NW_007855091.1:0-645 GCF_000696425.1 Galeopterus variegatus
GATATGAGTTTAGCCCATAATGAGATAGGGTATAAAAAAGTGGAGACAAATATCAACTAATTTCACTGTTAGTTACTTTACTGTAATTTTTACAAGTGCAATATAGGACATGTACATAATTCTAGAAAGAAAGTATAACAAAATAAAAATATGTAAAGCAGTTAGTACCATGGCTGACACGTAGCTCTTAAGAAATGTTTCAGATTTGCAAAACGGGTAGGAGAGGGGACAGAGAAGGGCCAGAATTGGAAGAAAGATGGTAAGTTCACTTTTGGATATGTTGAGTTTGAGGTGCCTTTGTGTCCTCTATGTGGGTGTGTCTACTAGGTGGTGCATACACTCATCTACAAGGGTCTTGGCTGGACATAAAAACTACAGAATTGCCAGTTTATAGAGTATGGACTGAGAAGAGTGGAGAGACTGCTCTTCTCCAGCACATTGTTACTGGCCTCTTTAATATGATTCATAGTACTAGAAGCACAACTTTTTTAGAAGTAACCAGAACTACTAGATTATTGCAAAATTGACATCATCTCTATTCTAAATAATTAAAATTAGATAATATTGATGCTTTACTTTGGTCACTATATATGCCCAAAATTTTCTCAAGGAAAAGCCAAAAAAAAAAAAAAAAAAAAAAAAAAC
>NW_007855092.1:0-645 GCF_000696425.1 Galeopterus variegatus
TTCATCAGGATACGTCTCAGGCAGTAGGAGAATCTGTCAACTCCTTGCTCATTCTCAGCCTGTGACAAATGTTAATACAAGTAGACATTCCCAGCAGTTAAATAGGGCAAGAACTCCAAACCAGTCCCTTTTTGGGTGGAAGGGTAGGACCGTTGCATCCGAATAGCAAGCCCTGGATGGAGGAAGATCCTCACCACAAGGCTGCAGTGAGCAGCTCAGTCCCAGACTACGCACTCCAGAGTATGTCCTCCAGCCTGAGGCCCAGTAAAAGGCTAATCAGGAAATTGGCCAATTTTAGTCTTGGGTCCCATTCTGGCTTCTAATGTACCATGAAATTTAATGCAATTCTACATGCTGTTTCAGATTCTGAGCGAAGTCTTTTCTTTTGGAAAAAAACAAAGCTAGGGTTTGCCTAAGCACGTGCTTTGTCTCTCTGAGCCTGGGGCAAATGTGAACTAAGCTATGTCTAATGCTGATTCTAAAGAGGTTACTGTGGTGCAGAAGAAAGGACACCTGACCCGAGGATCACCCTTGCTTTGTGAACTGGGCCTCAGTTTCCCACTCTATAAAGCACAGAGCTCTTGGGTTTCCATGAGGATCAGAAAAGATCATGTAGTGGGAACAGTGACATGTGTCCACTGGAGA
>NW_007855093.1:0-645 GCF_000696425.1 Galeopterus variegatus
TTTTTTTTTTTTAAATATAATACAAATCCATCTCTCTTTCATTTTTTTTTGTATAAGCCAGGGAGAGTATTATAATCGTTCTTCATAGGACACTACATTGTAAAGACTTTTTTGTAAATGTCCACAGGCGTCCTTAGATGAGAATGAATCTATTTGAATAAAACCAGTAATCTGAAGGTAATTTAAGTAGTTCTGTAAGGTGCAATAAACATCTATTGTTGGGTCTACAGAGCATTAGTTTATGCTATTGTGAAGAAGATGTCTTTTTAGTCCCTGAGCTGTTTTGAAAAATTTCAGAGGCCACAAGTCTGAAAAACACAAGGACAAGATAATGACCGAAGACACAATTAATCCTGGTGCCTCTGCATAGTACAAACCGTTACAACAATCAAAGAAAAAGCTGCGCAGGGGTTGTAGAAAGAGAAGTTAATGCAGAGTGTTTAAAAAAATAAAAAGCTTAAATATAGAGTGCTAAATGAATGGAATGAACAGTAGCTGAGAAACCAAAATAACAAAAGACAAGACATTCTGTTATGAAGAAAGGGCAACTTAATTTAAAATGTTTGTAGAAAATACGAAATAAAATTTGTGATGTGTATTTGAAGACAAGATTGCATTTCGGTGGACACTGTTGTTTCTTTAGGG
>NW_007855094.1:0-645 GCF_000696425.1 Galeopterus variegatus
ACTTCTGAAATAGGACCTCAAATTTTAAATACAGGGATCTTCAGAAAAAAAAAAATCCCCATAACTAGGGGAGATTGGCTATCAAAGAGCAATAAAACAGGCTCAAAAAGAAGGCGATTTCTCTTATCGGCCCTAGATGGGAGCCATTACCCTACAAGTTATTTAAAGAGTTAAAACATGCAGTTACAGATTATAGCCCTATATTTTGTCAGAAATTTATAGATTTGGTTTTCCAACAATATCACAAAAAATTTTCCTTCAATTTATTTAATTCATTATATAGATTATATATCTTTTTATTTTACGAGGATAAATTTACAGGATGCTTTTATTCAATTGATTTTTGATTTGCAGTTTTCTTGGCTTTAAGGTGGCTCCAAAAAAAAAAAAATCAAGTTTCATCATATTTTTCTTTCTTATCTGCGTTATGCTTCTTTCCTCTCTTAAAAGCAGTGGTTCTTTTCTTAACTGCATGTGCTACTCTTTTTCTCTGAAGACTCTGGTGTTTTATGAAGAAAAGCAGCCATGGCCAAACAGATCGCTTTTGGGTCTCCTGCTCTTCTCCTTAAAACCTCAAGAGTCAAATTATTTCATTTCTAATTGTTGGCTCAGCTCTTGAGCTCAGTAACTCATTTGAGAAACAAA
>NW_007855095.1:0-645 GCF_000696425.1 Galeopterus variegatus
ACTTCAGATTCATGTCCTGTTTTTTAAATTTATGTGAGGGTAAGATGTTATGCATGTATACTTGGCCTCTCAGACAGTGCTCCAATTCCTGGATCCTTTGGATTTGCCAACCAAGCCTCAGTCTCCTTTCACAGTCACTCCCATCTGTCTACGTTGTCACCCTCCTATACCAGCCACCATGTTGCCTGGGACACTGTCATGCTCTAAGCAGTCTCCCCACCATCATTCTTGTCTTCCTCCAATTCATTTTCTAGACTTGACAGCAGCCAAAATGAGCTTCTGAAAATGTAAGTCAGATCACAGCATTGCCTTGCTCGAAACCCTTCAGTGGCTATCCCTTGCATTTTGGGATAAAAAGAAATTTTTTTACAGTCTGGAGTGAGGTCTGTGATGTGCCTCTGGAATATCTCTTCGGGTGCATCTCCTATACTCGCCCAAGGTGTTTTCTCCCTCAGGGCCTTTTCACGTTTCCCTCTGCCTGCTTCCCTCTACAAGGACCACTCTTCCCCTGCTCCCCTCACTTGGTTGACTTCATGCTTAACCTTAAATGTAACTTCCTCAAATAAGTTTTCTCTAACATTCTACCCTAAGTTAGGGCTCCTTGTTATATTTTCTAGTAGTTCTTAATTATTTTCCTTTTGGCAA
>NW_007855096.1:0-645 GCF_000696425.1 Galeopterus variegatus
TGGGCCCCATCCAACCTCCTGGCCATCCTAACTAATGACACTGCCATCCTCTTCCCCCCCTGGCAGAGGAGTCAATGCTGTGTGGGGAGAGTTGTGGTCAGGTGCACCATCTGCAGTCTCAGGGCTAGGCATAGGCTGTTGTACCCATCCACAGCTGGTAGGGCCATAAAAAGTTAGATGGACTACTTGGCCAGGGCAAGACTCTGGTCACACACAATCCAGATAACGAGTGCTTCTCGGTGTGGAGGTTGCAAACACTTGGGGGTCACCTGCTGCCTTTGGATGAGGCGGCAGACCATGAGAAGGGCAGATGCCTGGCTCAGCTTCCTCACCGCCATCCTGGGCAAGGCATGTAGATTCAGGGGTTTGCAGGAGGGGATCCTGGCAGTGGTTGGGCCACATGTGCTGAGTCACAGGGCAGGATGTGCAGACACCTGTGAGTATCATCACTTGCCCTGTGAATATCTCAATGCCCAAGGGTGTGGGACATTAAATAGCAAATACCAAACACCCTGACAGGTCAAGAGAGATTATAAAGGAAGGAAAAGCTGTTGATACGGGTTAAGTGTGTTCCTCAGAAGTTTGTATATTGGAAACTTGACCCCCATTGTAACAGTGTTAAGAGGGTAAGAAAATTTACTATGG
>NW_007855097.1:0-645 GCF_000696425.1 Galeopterus variegatus
TAACACAATGGTAAGTATTTGTGTACCTAAATATATCTAAACCTAGAAATGGTACTGTAAAGATAGGGTATAAAGTATTTTTAAAATAGCACACCTGTATAGGGCACTTATGAACGAAGCCTGCAGGACTGGAAGTTGCTCTGGGTGAGTCCGTGAGTGAGAGGAGAGTGAATTTAAAGGCTGGGACATTACTGTACACTGCTGTGGATTTTGTAAACACTGTACACTTAGACTGCACTGCATTTACCAAAAATATTTTTCTGTCTTCAGTAATAAATTAACCTTAGCTTACTGTAACTTTTTTACTTTATAAACTTGTCAATTTTTTTAAACTTGTTGACTGTTTTGTGGTCACACTTAGCTTAAGAACAAACACACTGAACAGCTGTACAAAAAGAAACACGCTATTTACAAGGCTGCTGCCAGCATAACACACATGCTGTTTTACAGTAAACTTTTTAATGTGATAGAAGAATATACTCTAAAATAATGATAAAAAGTATAGTATAGTAAACACATAAAGTAGTAACATAGTTGTTTATCATTATCAAGTATTAGGCACCGCACACAACTGTATATGCTAGACTTTTTTTTTTTTCCTTTTTGTCTTTTTTCATGTCTGGCAACGGATCGCAACCCTCAGTG
>NW_007855098.1:0-645 GCF_000696425.1 Galeopterus variegatus
GGCAGTGATTGGGTGGCTGGAGTCAGTGCTTGATCTTTCACACTCTAGATACAGTTTGTCATTCCCTCTCTTTGTATGTCTGTTTCCAATCTATAAAAATGGAGACAGTAATACACATTTGGATGTGCAGGCCGCACCCTGAGCCAACCTGTACTAATGTAAAGGTCAAGAGTACAACCCCTTTCCACCTCCTTTGAAGGTCAAGTTCTCAGAGTGAAGGGCAGGAGGCTCAGGGATGATACTGTTTCCACAGCAGCCACGTATTGCAGCTTTCTGTGTTCAAGTACACAATTCCAGTGTTAAACTTATTTCTAAAGATCTTATTTATTCTATTGTAACTAGAATTATTTCCTCAATTTCATATTTGTGTTATTTATTTTGTGTACAGAAATACAATTGATATTTGTATATTGATCTTGTCTTTTGTTAGTTTTCTGAACTCTAACAGTTTTTCATTAATTCCTTATGATTTTCTAAATACAAAAACTTGTCAACTGAAAATAAAAAAAATTGTAACCTGTATTCCCTTTATCAGTTTGGGGATGTTCCCTTCTATTCCTACTTTGCTGAATGTTTTCTTCATAGAAGGATGTTGGATTTTGTCAAATTTCTCTTGTCCATCTAGTGTGGTGTCATGTGGTTTTG
>NW_007855099.1:0-645 GCF_000696425.1 Galeopterus variegatus
GTTCAAGGAATTGTGATTGTTGTGTCTTCCTCCCCTGCACCCTTTATTTGTTTGTATATTTGTTTATTTATTTATTTTTAGGTCCCACAAATAAGTGAGAACATTCGGTATTTCTCTTTCTGTGCCTGACTTGTTTCACTTAATTTTCTCTAAATACATCCATCTTTTTTGCAAACGTATTTCTCTAAATACATCCATCTTTTTGCAAAGGTATTTCATTCTTTTTTATAGCAGGGTAGAATTCCATTGTGTAGATATTCCACAGTTTCCTTATCCACTCATCTGATGATGGACATTTGGTCTGTTTCCAACTCTTGGCTATTGTAAATAGCACTGCAATAAACATTGGTGTACACGTATCCCTTTGGCATGATGATTTCCATTCCTCTGGATATATTCCCAGCAGTGGAATAGCTGGGTCACATGCTAAATCTATCTGTAACTGTTTGAAGAACCTCCATACCATTTTCCATAAAGGCTGCACCCTTTTGCAGTCCCACCAAGAATGTATGAGAATTCCTTTTCCTCCGCAACCTCTCCAGCACTTATCATTCTCAGTCTTTTTGATATTAGCCATCCCGATGGGAGTGAGATGGTATCTCAAAGTGGTCTTGATTTGCATTTCCTGGATGCTGAGTGATGTTG
>NW_007855100.1:0-645 GCF_000696425.1 Galeopterus variegatus
TAGAGAGACATAGGACTGTCCAATGAAACCCAAATTGCGGTCAGCTGTGGGCTTCTAAGAAGGCTTTCCTTTCTTAATTAAAGGGACATGCATTTCTGGTACTCCCACTTCCTCCTCACCCCAACCCTTCTTACTTCAAACACAGGTATGATGCCTGGAGCTACAAAATCCCAAGAGAATAGAATAGACACTGATCCTGACAGAGATGTGCATCTGAACCAACGTTAGCAGCTGTCTACCTATAAGAATAAGCCCTAATTAACCAAGCCAATACTTGTTGTCTTTTTCAAAACTTGAAAACTAGAATATTTTGGGCCGGCCCAGTGGTGCACTGCTACAGTGCACCACTTGTGTGCGTGGCAAGGGTTCGGATCCCACATACAGACCGGTTCCCGCTCACTGGCTGAGCGAGGTGCGGGTGCGACACCAAGGGTTGCGATTCCGTTGCCGGTCCCGGTCCGGTACGGGTGCGACACTGAGGGTTGCGATCCGTTGCCGGTCATGAAAAAAGACAAAAAGGAAAAAAAAAATTAGAATATTTCTGCCTACTACACTCCACAATAGACTGCACTAAGCTCTCAAAATTGCCACTTCCTACATACGACATCTAAGAAGACTGGGGTTGCATAAACAGTTCAGTGATGG
>NW_007855101.1:0-645 GCF_000696425.1 Galeopterus variegatus
TTGGTTTTTCATTTTTAAAACATTTCCTGAAAGTAACAACATGTGCCCTGAATCCAAGCTCCACAGGGAATGGTCCAGCTCCTGGTTGGAAGAAGGAAGCAGCTTGAAGGGGAGAACCACAGCTTGGGAGGAAGAAATTTCTGCCTTCCTTCTGTCATTGTACAATTACACAGGCACTTCTGCAGATGAAAGGGTTATGATGAGGCACAGGAAACCAGTACCAGAGGATCCTCCCAGGAAAAGGAATGGACACATGCTATCTTTGCTACAAATTCTTTGAAACATATTTTCTTCAAGTCTATATCATGTTTAGCTATGCTCAATGTCAGTTATCATTAGTTATAAAATGACATGGTCTTCTAACAGACAAGTGCATGAAAAATAGGCAAGGGAAGTGGTACTTTGTCATCAAAGTTCTGCATAAAAACCCATATGAATCCTGTTCCTCCTAAAGTCTCTGCGCATACCTAGAACCTAGTAAGTCAACATGAATATTCAAAAAGCATGTGTGTTGGGTTGCTTCAATAACATCATTCCCTGAATAGTACTGCAGAATCTTAAATACAAAAAGCAGAAAAAAAAGAAATTATTTAAATTTCTTTTACAAATGTTTACTGACACAAAACTTGAAATTAAATATTCAGA
>NW_007855102.1:0-645 GCF_000696425.1 Galeopterus variegatus
AAACTGCAAGCAACAGAGACCAATTCTGAAACCTTAAGATGGCATCATTCTCTAGGGATAGAAGTCATCCAAACAATGACTGGTCAATCACATCAAACTTCTTCCACTTTAAAAGAGACAGAAACTCAACCATATTGGGATCAATATTTGGCTTGGTTGTTAATGTCTGTGATTCTGTTACTTGCACCCCTATCTGAATAATTACAGAATGCCAATCTATTGGCATATTATCCCACACAATATTGCTTCAGATCTTTATAGAAAATAAGCTGTGGCAATGAGCTCATAAATATAGTTTTCACTGGTTGTACCATGAACTCAACCATCAAGAATCAGCCAACTTGATTGGACAGGTCTGCACTAAGAGTGCTGAAGGCCTAATTGAGGCACCAAATTGACAAAATCTTGTGGGATTCTGCGCTATCTTCCAGGGTGCAGCTTATGCACTGAATCGGTCATTTATATAGAGTGTAGTGTTCCTAATAGAATACATTGATCCAGCAACCAAGAAGTCAACGTAGTACTAGCATTTCCCACAATCACAGTCAGTTATCCACTTTGGAATTTGCACTTCCTATTCCTAAAACCTTAAGATCTGTCAGGTAATTGTACCTGCTTCCTGGGGGTAGGTAAAGCTATGGTTTT
>NW_007855103.1:0-645 GCF_000696425.1 Galeopterus variegatus
TCTTTGTATTTCATTTTGTATTTCCCCATATTGTGGTTTATTTTAATTGTTTGTTTGTTTGCGGGGAGAGTGGGGCATGAGAAACATTATCCTACCTCGAAGAGTCAGAGCTCAAAAAATGCTCAGGAAAGCATCACTTTCCCTGTCTCTGATGTCATGTTTCCCTTCTTTTCTGTTTCTTTCTTTCCATTACCACCCACTCTCTATAGGTAAACAATTGCATTCGTTTCTGGGTTGTTTTTCCCATATTTCTTTTGCACAAAACATTATACATGCATATTTTCTTAAATCCTATTATTTCCTACATGAAGCATAGCATATTATACAAGCATACTTCAAAAAAGTCACAGAAAAGTGGAATAAAAGATACTATGAATCTTTCCATGAACTTTTTGAAGATCCCTTGTAGATACTGTTTTGCACTTTGCTCTTGCTATCACTTCATAGTTTATTACACCCTCTTCTAAAATAGTTAAACATAATTTTATGAACTCTTATAATTCTTATTTTCTGATTTTGTTTCTATTGTCTGGTTTACGCATTTTGTGCTTCACATTTACTTGCTTCTTGGGTTGTCCAGAAATTTTTTTTAAGGCTTGATTGTGAGTGGCTGCATTGTTTTTACTTGTAGATCAGTTTGATGTC
>NW_007855104.1:0-645 GCF_000696425.1 Galeopterus variegatus
ATGTATGAAAATTATCTCCGTTCTGGAGGCCAGACCTCTAGTTTTCATTCTTCCTTGAAATTCTCCCCTGGGGTGACATGGCCTTTAAGTGGCACTGTCAGCGGGACTCAATAGCTAAAGATTCATTATTTCTTCAGGAATTTCTCTCAATGCTTAGAAAAGAGAACTCCTTAAAACAAGACAACTTATTTTTATAAATTAACGGGAGAGAACAAGATGGAGTGAAAAGAAAAGTACTCATGGCCTGGGAGACTTGCAGTGAGGTTTATGAATAATTAAACCTCCGTATGGAGCACAACATGACGTGCAAAGTCTTCTTTCTTTTATTCTGTAATTGAATAAGAATGTTTGTAAACCATGGTGGGTTTACAAATGAGATTTGTTTTCCTTTCAGGATGTCAGATTTGAGGCTCCTGCTCCTCATCTCCAGAGTCCTGCAGAGTCAAGTCTTGGGAGGGGGAAGACTCCCAAGATAGGATGGGGGTCCGGGTGGGGGGGCTGCCACTCAGCAGCCACCTCCTCTTGACCTGGACCAGTGGTTCTCACGGTGCAGTGCTCGGACAGCAGCGACAGTGGAACCTGAGATCTTGTTAGAAATGCAAGTTCTCCCCAGACCTACTGAATCAGAAACTCTGGGGACAGGCC
>NW_007855105.1:0-645 GCF_000696425.1 Galeopterus variegatus
ATGGGTACACATTTGCTCTTTCAATTTTTATATCATTTTTCCTCTTGCCTCTGAAACTTTTAAAAAGTGAATTACTTTTCCCTGGATAGCTTTTCCATATTCCAGTGCCAAGCCTCCTAGACTTCAATTTCTACTAAAATTTTAGCTAGTATAGTGGATGCAAAGTTAATTGCCGCTGATGAACTGATGAACTACCCAGCTGCCCAATGCCTTCCTTAGGCAGGCTTTTCCAAGTTCTTCAAGAGTGGCTAAGTCCTCTGTCCTATATATTTGTATCTTTCTGATCATTACCTCTGCAAGTCTTAGAAATAAAATTCCTATTGATACATTATTTGGATTCAATAGCATCGGGTATTCTCAATCCCAGATGCTGTCCTCTTATGTTTTTTTATAACCATATAGGCAGTAATCTCTGTGTTATGGCCTTTGCTGTTTCCACTCTTTCCCATTTCCATATCTCATTGCATACCTCTGCCACAGATTAATTTACACAGGGAGTAAACCCTCCACCCAACTGAGCAGCGATTCTCCATGTTAAAGGAACCTCTTTTTCCCAGAACTATCCTAAATTTTCTTATTCACAGGCATATTATTTTCTCCCTACAATTTTTAATTTACACTTTTAGGTATAGTCTTTTAGGGGTT
>NW_007855106.1:0-645 GCF_000696425.1 Galeopterus variegatus
CACGAGGAGGGGGATGAGTTCAAACAGTCAGGGAACCAGTGCCAGCAGGAGCCTGGAGCACGGGATGTCTGTATGGAAAGGGCAGCAGGAAAATGATCACCAGGCCACTCTGGGACTGCAAATCCCCTGAGGAACAGTGCTTTCTGGGTGAGTGACTGGGGCCAAGCATCAGTAGAGGTCCTTACATTCACATTGCTGATCCACCATGCTGCAGCCAGAAACCTCAGGAGAGCCCCTTCCTCTTGCAATGTCCCTCCAGCACTCTCTACTGAGAAAACATCACACTCACTTTAACATAGAAATACTTAAAGGAATTTCACTTAATATCACAGAGCATATATTGAAGGATGAATTTGGAACTGAAAGACCATCAACTGAGACCGGCACAGACTTAATGCAACTTGCTGCTTTGTTTACTAGAGACCTTTCTTTCCATCTCTGGTAAAGATTAATGAGATAGGATTGAGGAAGTAATTAAGTTGGGAGATCATGAATTTGCAGCAGCTCCACTTTGCAGAGCTATGTGCTTTTTCAGCAGTGTTTAGCCACCCAGGAAGAAGGATAGAGAGTGTGGATATAGCATTGATCCAGATTTGGGTTTTGCTGGTAGAGTTGTGAAGATGGAGATAGTGAATTGGGTGCCAA
>NW_007855107.1:0-645 GCF_000696425.1 Galeopterus variegatus
TATATTCAAATATAAATTTACTTATTGATAACCTATAACTTGTAGATATTTGTAAGTAGCCTAAACATTAGCATTCTTTTTAGCACTGTACAATAATGTTGTCCCTAAAATCAGCCCTAAGTCACTGAGTAACTCTGAAGGTTTTTAATACATATTTTAAGTGATAAAGAAAATGATCAGAAATGCTTTGTGGTTAAATGCAGTTTCAAATATTCTAATTCCTTGAAAATTGGCAATCCACATAGGGTTTATGTTATAAATCTAAGCTAGTCAGGAAATTCATTTAACCAGAGCACTTCATTCATGCATTCAAAAACATTTACTGAGTGCCCACTAAATACCAACCTGCTAGGTCAGGCATTGGTGGTCCAGAGGTGGACAGACTTGATCCTTTCATGTCAGAGGTGAGCACTTCAGAAGTAAGAAAGTTTACCATATTTTACTTCTTATCTCATCCTCTGTGTTGGAGAACGGTACTCATGTTTCCTGTCAATCAGACGTTTACATTTAGGAAAAGATAAATACATTAAAGTGAATTCTTTTTCTCAAGAGCATCACTTCCTAGTAGCGAATATTCTCAATTAAAAAATGACTTTCTCTAAATACACAACATCCTCTGCATATTTACGTATGGCCTCTGAAATT
>NW_007855108.1:0-645 GCF_000696425.1 Galeopterus variegatus
ACCCCTGGCTTTGTGCACTATCTCTGAGACACTGGATATTCTCATTTATAGCAACTTGCACTTGGAGTTCTCATTGCTGGCAATATCATCATTATTTTTAAAAATTATTCTGGAAGGCCTGCAAGCAACCACACCTGCTAAATATTTTTTCATAACATGACTTAATTTTCTTACTCTAAATTCTTGCCTTCCACATAAACTGCTTTTGCAGAAACTGTCATTGCTCAGGAAAACACCCCACGCTTTACAAAAGTACCACAAACATATTATGTGGAGGAACAGGCCCTTGAGGAAGAGTGCAATGATAAAAATAAGAAGCTTCTTCAAGTCTCAATTCCATGAAGCTCTGGGATACATATTTCTCTTTCTCATGGATAATTTGATATGTAAATAAAAATGAAAATACCACTTTAATATTAAATTTCCTATATGGAAACATAATTCTTCATAGTGGGGGCAAAATAAATTTTTTTCTGTCAATTACCATTACATAAATTGCATGTTTTCAGAAAAAAAATATATGTGAATCTAAGCATTCCATTCTGCTGATTTTGATCCAAATTTCTTGATATATGAAAAATTTACAAATCAAAAGAATTCAAAATTTAAAAGATTTTGCCCATAGTTTTTTGCTTTTTTTTTTTT
>NW_007855109.1:0-645 GCF_000696425.1 Galeopterus variegatus
AGTCCTATCACTGAAATTATTCTGTGGTTCCCTCATGATTTCAATATGATTTTTCACACTTCTACATTAAACACACAATTTATTGACAAACTTATCCGCTTAACCTTACCTTTTTAAGCCTACCTTTTCTCCAGATCTCTATCACTCTCTAGCCGTAGAGAATTACTTATTTTCTCTCAAACTGGGAGTATTTAATACTTCTGCTTCCTAACATGTAGTTTTGTTTCAAAAATAGACTACCTTTCTTCCTCTTCTTTTTTTTCTTCTTCTCCATCTTCTTCTTCTTCCTTCACTAAATCTTAATCTTTCCCAGAAATTCAGTGTCAGTATGAATTTTTACACATCTTTCTTGAAACTCTCTTTACTGTTTTTGCATGCACTTTTTTAAATGTCTGAGCACACCTTAAGCTCATTTTAAATTGTTATAATTGGTTGTTATTTCTTTCTCTTCTTCTAACTGTGCATCCTTTATTATAGTGCAGTATTAAAATATTATTTTAAATTTCTTCTCTCTTGCATATTAATAGAAATTACTAACTACTCCTAAATCTTCTGATCATCTATCCAAATTTTCTGAAGTCATGTTTTGGAAATCATGCTGAGATATCATCATGCCTCCATAAATAAATCAGCTCAAACCAGATT
>NW_007855110.1:0-645 GCF_000696425.1 Galeopterus variegatus
ATGTCCACGCGGCTCATCCCAACTTCAAGTTCTTGCCGAGTGTCACCTTCTGCGTGTGACCTTCCCTGAACTCCGGTTGTAAATGCAGGTCCTCAGTACTTCCCAACTCCTTGGCTTCATCACATTTAACCCTCTAGTGTACTATTTAACTTACCTTTGTATATTTCTGTTCTTTGTCACCCTGCACTAGGATGTGGTCTCCACGAGGGCATCGAGGTTTGTCTGTCTTGTATTCCTAGCACCCAGAGCATTGCATGGCTCATACAACACCCTCAGTAAGTACCTGTCGGGTGAAGAATGTCACACCATAGCTCCTTTGCAGCCTGCTGCAGAGGCATAAAACTCAGAGCAGGAATTGGGAGACCTGGACTCCGGTGTTGGGTTGGCTACCATGGCCTGTGTTACAACTTGAGGGTACTTTTATGGGAGTCGTGTGTACATGGATGACAATCTAGGCCCCACAGCCAACCTGGAGTGGGCTTCCCATAAGTGCCCTCATTTCCTAGGAGGAAAGACAGAGCGTCCTATGCTGTACTAGGAAGGAGCGGGAGGAGAGCAGGAAGACGTGGAGATTTTCTGCTGTCTTGTGCACTGGCAATTCCCAACGTAGGGGACAGAACAAGCTCCCCTGGCCCCATGAGCAAT
>NW_007855111.1:0-645 GCF_000696425.1 Galeopterus variegatus
TTTCATGGGTATGAATGTCGATTCAGACATTTCTCGTGCAGAAATTAGAGTCTAACTTGATGTGTTTTTCCACCTGACTACTGCAAACACTTCCAAATGCATTTCTCTGCTTCCACTCTTGACTCCCTGCAGTCTACTCCTAGTGTTTGAGATGAACAGATCTTTTAAAAATGGGTATCAGATCTTATCACTCATGTACATATAACTGTCTGGTGATTTCCTGTTGCAGGTAACATACAACCTGGACCGTTTCCGTGGCCTATTAGGTCCTGCTACCTCCTGCCATTGCCCTTCCCCATACTGGCCTTTTTCTATCTTGAAAACTTCAAACTTCTTCCCACCCTGGGGCCTTACACTTCTGTTCTCTCCTCCTAGAATTTTCCTTCACCTTTTCAGTGGGTGGCTCCTTCTTGTATTTGAGTCTAAGCTTTTTATTTATTCAACAATGTATTGTCCTTTTCCTCCCTCTTGAATTTAAGCACCTGTTTAGGGTAGGAAGGAGCCATTTGCTTAACAAATGTTTATGGATTGAAAGAATAAATGGTTACTGTTGCCTTTTGCTATTGGACTAGTCACTTTTTTCTTGTTGATTTATGCAAATTCTCTATAGAATCAGCAAAGGTGTATCTCTTTGTGACATATGTC
>NW_007855112.1:0-645 GCF_000696425.1 Galeopterus variegatus
ATAATTTCTAGCCTTTTCTCTTGGCTACATTCTCTCTCTTATTAACAATTCATTATCCCTACTATAGTCAGTAAGTGCTTATCAAAAAAAACCACCTTAATTTTCTTTTAGCCTTGCTTCAATATCTAACTGTAACTACGCCCCCAATAACTCAGAGTTGCCTCATTCTGATCTAGAAGGAAACAGCAGAATGTCGGAAAAACATTTGCTAGAACCCTCATCAGTAGACCTTCCATAAAAGTAAACAACTTGCCCTGTTCTGATTAAATGTGCCTCATAATTTTCCATAAAATAGAAGCTTTCCCATAAATTAATATTTTTTAAAAAATTTTTAATGTGAAAATTTGAGATTGGCCTTCACAAGTGAAATACTAAGAGATCATGAGAGTTGACAAGTACCTGATTTATTCATTTATTTAACACATTTATTGAAGTCATATTGAGCTCTGGACACAGGATTAAGTGCTAAGGACGCAGTACGGAAACATATAGATATTGGCCCTGCCCTCAGAGAGCTCATAAGCTATTTGTCAAAATAGTTTAATCAAGGCTACATAATAAATAAACCTTAAAATCTCAGTAACCTCACTAATTTAACAAAACAAACAGCTTTCAAAGACACACCTTAGAGTTTGAAACTATCCA
>NW_007855113.1:0-645 GCF_000696425.1 Galeopterus variegatus
ATGGCTTCACCAGTGAACTTTTCCAAATATTTAAGGAAGAAATAATACCAATGTTATACAAGCTCTTCCAGAGTAAAGAAAAAGATGAAGCACACCTAAACGTGTTTTCAGAGGACAGCTTAATTTTGATAGTAAACCTTAGAAGGATACTATAAAAAGGATGTTACAGACCAATGTTTCCTGTGAACACAGGTATGAAAATGTTAAACAAAATACTTGCAAGTTAATTAAATTAACGCATAAGGGTGACTTAACATTTGAAAAAAATCAATATAATTCACCACATTAACAGAATGTAGGAGAAAATTGTTTTATATTTGTTATTGAGAAAATCGAAGCAGTGGAGAAAATTCAACATCCATCACGAAAAAAAAATCTTAGAAAACTAGAAATAGGAGAGTGCTTCTTTAATTAGAAAAAAGACTTCCTACACAGTCTTATAGTAAACATCATATGTAATAGTGAAATATGATAAAACTTTGCCCCTGAGCTTGGGAATGAGACAAAGATGCCCACTTCACAGCTTTTATGATTCACCTTACACTGGAGATTCTAGCAAGTACAATAAAGCAAGAACATTTAGTAAAAGACTTAAAGACTGGAGAAAGAAAAAAATTCCCTCATTATGTGAAGGCGTTATGAGTG
>NW_007855114.1:0-645 GCF_000696425.1 Galeopterus variegatus
ATAAATAGGAAGATCCAAAAAATAAGAAATGCAAATGTCTAAGTTCATGAAAAAATTTCAGCTTCACTAGAAATCATAAAAATACAAATTAAAACAATAGTCTAATGATTTATCACCAACAAAAATTGGCAAACATTGGAACAACTATGATATTATTTTCTGGAAGGCAACCCAGAATTGGAAAGCAAAATCTATCAAAAGTTTTGGAATGCCATGCCCTTTGGGTGTCTGTGCAGAGAAATGGTTAATGAGATGCAAAGATTTGCTACAACAAATCTCCAACAGTGCTGTTGGTAATTGCAAAATGATGAAAATGGCAGAAATGTGCAATAATAGTTGAATAAATTATAGGATTGCCCCACATACAAAAAATACGCATCTGTTAACCTGCTGTATAGAGGTGTATTTGTTGACACACACAGATAGATGTTCATTATTCATGATTAAGTAAACAGCAAGTTGAAAAACATCTCAGTAAGGACGAAACATTTCTACTTTTTAATTTAATTTAATTTAATTTTTTTGTCCTTTTTGAGACCGGCCACACTGCGCTCAGCCAATGAGTGCACTGGTGGCCATCCCTGTATAGGATCTGAACCCGCGGCGGGAGCGCTGCTGCGCTCCCAGTGCCACACTCTCCCGAGT
>NW_007855115.1:0-645 GCF_000696425.1 Galeopterus variegatus
CCCCAGCACAAAGTAGCATGTTCTGCAGAGAGCAGCAGATGTTTCATTCTTGGGAAATGGCAAAGATGCGGAGGACAAGGCTGAAGACACAGGTGGCCAAGTAGAAAGGTCTGGCACTCATCCCCCACCCCCTCCCAAAAGACTAAAATGACAGACAAATGAGTGTGTTTTGACCAGAATGGCTGAGGAAACACACTGCAGAGCACCAGCGAGTGACGAGATCCTTGTGAAGGGTGGACGTTGAGAATGGCCCCATAGAGAGCAGAGCAGGGCATCCAGCCTCTGCCGCACACAGGCGCTGGCTTGGAATCAGGCAGAGGGAAGGTAAGCTGGTAAAAGACCCCAGCTATTTCCATGCTCACCACAAACACCAGCGATCCCTGCCACAAGAGAGTTAGACCCAGTTGGAGAGTAGCTGGGACTTAGTGTAGCTGCACAGTTTTATAGCGGAGGCCCAAGGAGAGGCTCCTTGCCCTGAGTGGCTACAACGTAGCACCATCCTGGAGCCAAACCCACAGCTGGAATGCACCCTGCCCTGGACCTGGTGAGAGCAACTCCTTTGACTGGAGGCCTTACCTGCATTTTACCACATTCACATGGGCACCAGTGGGACCACGATGCTGGCTGCCTAGAGCCTAAGACAAA
>NW_007855116.1:0-645 GCF_000696425.1 Galeopterus variegatus
ACTCCTGTTAACGTTATCCTGTTTCTCTTACTGTACCTAGTGGTGCCTCTAAATCCTCATACGTTTGGTGGTTCACGGTGTGAGAAACTTATACAGGGGAACAAGGTAAAACCACCAAACAACTCTCTTCCACGGCCGGCTGTTCTCCAGCTGGATGCCAAAAGCTCATTACCATCCCCCTTACAGGGAGTAAACTAACTTCTCAAGCCTCCTACCCATATCTGTGTTTTCTCTTTGATCAAACCCAAGATTATTGCCGCTGGTGGCCGGAAACTTATGGGGGGTGCCCATACTGGTTGTGTCAGTATCATGATCCAAAGGTGCCTGAAAAAACCAAATCTTTCAGCGGGATGCAGGGGGCCCATTCCAATTATACATTAATGACCCCTGGGACTCCAGGTGGGCTGGGGTAGTTATTGGATCTCTCTACTGCAGTGCCTTGGTCAATTCTCGCCCTTGCGGACAATTTGAAATCTCCCACACGTATGTCCCCATAAAAAATCACACTTCCTTATCTACTGTACATACTCACATTTCTCAACAAGAAGAAACACTTTCCTCACAAATAAACGCCGCCAACCAGCCCTCTCCCATTTACACTTGGCAACAAATTATTTCTGAAACTGTTATCTTCCTTAACCAATA
>NW_007855117.1:0-645 GCF_000696425.1 Galeopterus variegatus
GAAAATGGGGGACAGCACCAGGTGTGGGGGTGGTAGAGCTTATACAGTGTGCCAAGGGCTGCTGATACCATCAAGGAGGGTCATTACGCTAATGTGGATCAGGGTGGAGAACTGCATCCTTGCAGAAGCAAAAGGGGTTTCTGTTTAAGTCAGGAGGCTTCTCGAGGTAAAAGGAAGGGGGGAGGGGAGGGGAGGAGGTGGGCAGTGCCATTTTGTACTTGGGCTTGTCTAAAGTGGCACTGGTTATGTTGCAGATCTATTAAAACCAAAGTGAAAACAACCTAAGTACATGGACTCCAAAGTACGATGTTCTGGCATTTAACTGGTTATTTTTGAACAGACTTTTGAATTTTCTTCTAGGCTCATCTATGTATCTCCTCCTAAAATCCTATGGTGAAGTTCTGTGATTTTATCTTGTTTTGCAATCCATTTTTAATTTTTCTGTGTCTCCTCTGGCAAATCCAAACTTGCATTCTTTTTCCGTGCTTTGAGATGTAAATTTTCTTTATTATATTCTTTTTTTTTTTAATTACAAATATTCATGAGATACAAAGCTGATTGTCCCCTCTCTTGCCCATGATGTGGGGGCCAGATTCATACTGGGGCATACCCATTACCAGAAATTACTTTTGTACCCTTTGTCTC
>NW_007855118.1:0-645 GCF_000696425.1 Galeopterus variegatus
ACACCGCGCTCTGCCCAACTGGGCACACCGGCCCGCTCTTCCCACATTTTCAAAGCTACTCAAGATCCTTTGGGGAGTGACACCAGAAGGAAACAGCAGAGAAGACTTAAGAGACCCGGATCTGAGCCTGGGTTTTTCTCCTAACTTGCCGAAAAGATTCTTCCGGACGTCATCGTCATGTCCCCACCTGCCATCCCACCAGGGAGGACAGCGGGTTTCAAATATGTAGCAGGTCCAGAGACTACGCTCTGTCCTGGGCGATGGCTACCAACAGGTCACCCTCCACCCTCCGAGTCAGAAAGAGGGGTGAAGGACCAAAGCATCCTGCTTGAAACTCTCCAGGATGAAGCCAACACAGGGACACAGCGGGGACCCCGTCCGGGGCTCACGCGGCCCAGCTGACCAGCGCCACGTCCCCTGGCTTTACTCGATGGCAACCCGACTTCTGACGCACCCTGGCCTCAAGAGTCAACCGATCGCTGCATGAACATGAACGTGGAGCAAGGAAAACACCCCAGCGCCTACCTGTGCGCGCGCCCGGCGGTCTCCGGCACCGAGGTTGGGATCCCAGCGTCGGCTCCCTGCAAGGAAAACACAGCACTTTAGCAGGCACGGCCTGGCCACAGGGACCGAGCGGGCGCTCAT
>NW_007855119.1:0-645 GCF_000696425.1 Galeopterus variegatus
GTGTTACTTTTCGTCACTCAGTCATTGATAAACAAATCCCTCTGTCCTTCACATAATTTTAGTATGCATGATAAAGCACATTTTAAAAGTAGTACTTTATTAATTAAGCCAAATCAAGCATTCACATTTATCCAGTGATAGTTTCCCTTAATAAATTAATGCATTCAATTTCTTAAAATTCCATAGAAAGTTATAATTGGTTTGAAAGATTCTGTTAATCACTAAAGAAACCAAGTCTGCCTTCAACTTCCTGGTATCCTTCAATAAGACAGCTGTTACGAAAAAGAAAAACAATAATGTATGCAAATGAGATTATGCATCTTTTAAAAGTATTGCTCAGTGCTAGGTTCACATCTCTACTTAATAATAATCATCATTATCATCATAATCATTGTCAGTCATCAATACCTTCTTCACATGATTATTATCTTTAAAATTCTTTCCAGATTAAACATTCAACAAATCTATAAGTAATTACTAAAATGGATTCTCATATTACTTTAGAATTAAAGTTTTTATTTGAAATAATTTTAGGCTACAGAAAAGTTGTAAAGATAATACAGAGAGTTTCTATATACCCTTCAACTAGCATCACCAGTTAAGATAAATGGTCTAAATAATTTTGTCACCAGTATTTAAAGCCTA
>NW_007855120.1:0-645 GCF_000696425.1 Galeopterus variegatus
TTAGGTCAGTCTTCTCATTGTCTTAAGACATCAACTTGGCTATGAATCCTTCTGGCCCTTTTCTGTATCCTGTTTTCCCACTTGCTAAAGCTTGTCTTTTACCTAGTTACACAATGCTTATAATTAAGAACTCCTTTAAAGTCCACTTATTACTTAAAATGTTTCTAATATTTGCAGTCTTAATAATCTCTTTAGCATCTTATATCACTAAGTGTACTCTTATTTTTGTGTTTAATTATGCATTGCTTTCTCTTTTTATGTGATTGCTTGATATTTTTGTTTTCGTCTCTCCAGTGAAAAAAAAAACAACCTCTCAATTGGCAGAGTTATAATTTGTCCATCTTTGATTTCTTCATAAAATTTAGGCATTGGCCTAAAAGCCTTGGAAAGTAAATTCCAAGTTTTAGTTTATACCAACAACTGTGTTCTTAGAAATGCACTAACTATTTTCTTCTATCCTAAATAAATGTGTTCTTAAGGCAGTGGCCCTTTCATAGACAGGAAGCCCACAAGTTTCCGGGTGCTCAAATGCTACCTCTTCTGTGACCACAGATTGGTTCTGGACTCCGTGTTAGGATAGGATTATCCCTCTGCCCATGGGGCTTTCCACTGGCAATGTAACTGTTTGTACTCACTGAGCCATAA
>NW_007855121.1:0-645 GCF_000696425.1 Galeopterus variegatus
TTTTTTTTAAAAAAAAAAAAAAAAAAAAAAAAAAGAAAGGAAAAAACAGTTGAGCCAGTCCCTACCACTGGAGTCAGAAAGTTCCTCTGCAAGCTGTTCTCACTCTTCCTCCTGTTTTTACACTGCTGAGCTGCAGCATGATGGGAATAAGAGTCAGACAACAGAGAGCAAGCAGAGAGATGTTCGTATGCATCTAGGAACCTCCAGGCCATGGGGAAGGGAGACTAGAGGAATCACATGCTGCCAGACTGCCGTCTGCTATCAGGGACGTGAGAGAAAGGATTGCAAAGGCTGCTGTGCCTTCAACTCTGGCCTTAGGGAAAGGTGCACAGCAGAGGGAGGCGAAGCTGAGTTCTTTCTGCTCCCTGCCCAGATAAAGCTCTGTTTAGGCATTCTGAGTGAGCCATCAGTCAAGAAGTAGGAACAGCCAAAGTATAATGACAGAGGGGGCTGCTGGCCCTTCCTGTCTATGCCCAGGTTCTGAGAGATTCCCCACATCATAGAGTTGCCAGATAAGACATAGGACACTCAGTCAACTTGGCATTTCAAATCAACAATCCATAATTTTAAGTTATAAGTAAGTCCCATACTTATACTTAAAAAAAAAGTGGTGTTGACCTAAAATTTAAATTTCACCAGGCTCCT
>NW_007855122.1:0-645 GCF_000696425.1 Galeopterus variegatus
CACATATGGGGCCTTTTAAAGCTAATGTCTGAATACTTATTATGTGCCAGTAAGTACTTACATGATCTCTTTAATCCCTCAAGTAAATTCAGTCAGAATGGAAGGATACATGTCCCCGGCATTGGGAATAAGAACCAAACTGAAATCTGAATGCAGCTAGTGGTGTAGACTCTAAATAATGTTTGAGCGTGAGTTTTAGCATGATAGTTTGGATTGATTTGAGTCTTGCTTCCTCCCCCCAGCTAGTAATTGTATGATCTCGAGCAAGTTACTTAACCCTTTAGAATCTCTGTATTTTACAGATTTAAATAGGCAATAATAATACCAGCTTCAGAGGGTTGATGATACCTGGCACTTAGTAAGCACTCAATATATAAAAGCTGCTGTTGCTTTTTTTTTGTTAGCTATGTGACTTTGGACAAATCACAATACTCCTCCGACCCTCAGTTCTGAATCACTTTACAGGATTGGTGTGAGGATCAAAAAGTGTACATGGAAGCATTTTAGAACAGAAAGCACTCTACAAATAGTATGAATATTAATGACTGATACATGAGTTAATTACAGGCCATAATATTTTGAGGCTAAATTATATAGGGTCTTGAATATTAGGATAAGAAGTTAAGATTTTATGCTATGGACTTC
>NW_007855123.1:0-645 GCF_000696425.1 Galeopterus variegatus
CTGTGCTATAGGCCAATAGAAGAATGAGATGAGAGAGAGAGAGAGAGAGAGAGAGAGAGAGGAAGAAATTGATGAAGATATGAAATCTGATGTAGCATCATTGCAACAGGTAAATTCATCACACATAATTATGTCAATTAAACAAAACCTGTCATTGTTATTTTTATTTATTTAATTTTTTTGCCTAAAAGATTGTGGGCTGAACTTTTAATATTTCCGTTCCTATCCTTGGGAAAAAATCTCTCCCCCTTGCCCCTGCTGTAAGCAGTGGCTAACTAAGATAAGTTAATCAAAAAGTTTCAGTTCACACCTCAAAAATTCCATCCAGTGAAGTCTGAGAACTAGTTGTTAAGATAGTTCTATGTGTGACTGGCAACTTCTAGTAGAACCAAGACATGGAATCCTTCCAAAATTTCCATAGTGATTGATTTCTGTATTCTTTTTCCAAGCCTAGGACTATTATTATAAGTATATGCATTTTTCCAAGACTAGAACTATTATTATATATATATGCACAGCTTCTTCTAAACTTTCTGCTTCTAGAGAAGCACTGATTTCGTTACTCCCTGAATAATAGTGAGTATGGCCTCTAAATGGAACTAAAAAAAGTTGCATACTAAAAAAGGAATTAATGCAAAGTCTTTT
>NW_007855124.1:0-645 GCF_000696425.1 Galeopterus variegatus
ATTCCTACTAGCAATGAATGAAAGTTCCTGTTGTTCCACATCCTCATTGGTATTTGGTGTTATCAGTGTTCTGGATTTCGGCCATTCTATTAGGTGTATAATAGTATATCATTGTGTTTTGATTTGCATTTTTCTGACAACTTATGATATGGAGCATCTTTTCATATTCTTATTTATCATCTGTATATCTTCTGCGGTGAGATATCTGTTAAGGTCTCTGGCTCATTTTTTGTTTTTTGTTGCTCTTGTTGAGTTTTAAGAATTCTATCAATATTTTGAATAACTGTCCTTTATCAGATATCTTTTGCAAATAGTTCTTCCCAGTCTGTAGCTCGTCTTTTTATTTTTTTGACAGTGTCTTTCACAGAGCAAAAAATCTTTAGTTTTAATGAAGTCCAGCTTAACAATTGTTTCTTTCATGGATCAGGCCTTTGGTGTCATACCTAAAAAGTTTTCGCCAAACCCAAGGCCATCAAAATTTTCTCCTTTGTTATCTCCTAGGAGTTTTATACTTTTACATTCAGGTCTGTGATCCATTGAGTTAATTTTTGCAAAGAGTGTACGGTTTATGTCTAGATGATGATGATGATGATGATTTTTTTTTTACATGTGGATGTCCAGTTGTTCCAATACCATTGCTGAAAA
>NW_007855125.1:0-645 GCF_000696425.1 Galeopterus variegatus
GTCACTTTCAATCTCACCATCTGTTCTCTACTCCTCCTTGTACTTATCATTGTGTAAAACTATCTTGTTTGTTTGCTTACTTGTGTAATGAAAACAAAGACTTTGTCTCAACACAGTTTTTCTTCTGTTCCTAGAACAGTGCATGGCCCATAGTAGGAGACCAATAATTATTTGTTAAGTGGATGAAAAATATTCTGGCTGCTGGGCAGAAGGGAGCTAGAAATTGTTAGAAGAATATCTTCAGAGCCTGCAGCTACATGGTGCTGATAAAGTTAGAGACAGACATTTTCAGGTCTTCTCACTTCCAGATTGAAGTTTCATGACCATGCGTGAAGTTGTTTTGGTTCATCTAAAAAAGTGGGTACAAACATATAATCTTCCAAGTATAGTTTGGACTCAGCTTGATATGCTTAACTATATCCCTTCTCCTCTTTCCATTCATTTTTAAAATACAGGATTAAAATTAGATTAAATAGGTGAATAAAATAAAAGAAGAAGAGTTTGGGACCTTTAATAGCTTGAATGTCTCCCCCAAACTCATTGAAACTTGAATTGTGTCCCCCAAGTTTTATGTATTAGGAACTTGGCTCCCACTGTGACTGTTAAGAGGGTAGGAATCCTATTATGGTAATTGGAAGTTGGGGC
>NW_007855126.1:0-645 GCF_000696425.1 Galeopterus variegatus
CAGTTTATTCTTAGGTCTTAAATAGTCAATCTCAGCTTTTCACCATATTAAAATGTATTAGTAAATTGCTAGAAAAAAAATCCCTGTTGTGCTTGCATGTTTCTTGGTCAGAGATGTTGTCTTATTTAACGTCATTTAGCTATGTGCCTCCTGCCAAAAGGTCTCAATACATCCTGGGACAGCCTTATCTTTGAGATTATTCTGCTTTTTCCAGTGGAAATGGATGGAAACATTGCATCTGTTCCAAATGTTTCTCATTGCTTACTGTTAACTTTTTCCGAGTCAATGACTCAGTTTGACTCAGCAATTTATCTTTTCAGAGTCAAGTTAACTTGAGTCAATGCCTCAGTTTGACTCAGCAATTTATCTTTTCAGAGTCAAGTTAACTCTAAAATAGATCTCTTTATACTCACGGTGTTGTATTCTATAAGCATAAGTTTATTTGAGGCAGTGAGAACCAAATGGCATAAATTTACTGAGAGACTTTCTCTCTCTCCTTCTTTCAACTTTTATTGATGTTAGAAATAATGAAATCAGAACAAGGAAGATGTTGAAAACAGGCAAAACAAATAATAGTATTTAGCTCACATTTGTTAGAGACAAAAGAGTGAGGATTTCAACAAAGTAAAATACTTGAGGTGAATA
>NW_007855127.1:0-645 GCF_000696425.1 Galeopterus variegatus
TATTTGTTGGTTTCTAGGGTTTTAGATAAACTTTTTTTCTCTCTTTTCATTGTTGGCATTTTTTTTTTTTTACTAGTGGGTTTTGATTTTTCTTGAATTTTTATGGCAGTGGTAGTTATTTTTCAGGTACCAAACCCAGTACTCCCTTGAGAATTTCTTGTAAGGGTGGTTGTGTTGTAGTGACCTCCTGCAGTTTTTGTTTGTCTGAGAAATATCCTATTTGCCCTTCATTTCAGAAGGGTAGCCTTGTGGGGTAGAGTATTCTTGGCTGGCAATTTCTGTCTTTTAGTATTTTTAATATATCATCCCTTTCCTTTCTGGCTTTTAGGGTTTGTGACGAAAAGTCTGATGTTAGTATGATTGGGGCTCCCTTAAAGGTGATTTGATGCTTTTCTCTTGCAGCTTTTAAGATTCTCTCTTTGTCTTTGAATTTTGCCAATTTCACTATGACATGTCTCGGAGAAGACCTTTTTGGGTTGAATGCAGTTGAGGATCTTTGAGCTTCCTGAATCTGAAGATCTGTGTCCTTTCCTATACCTGGGAAGTTTTCTGCTGCTATTTGGTGGAATATGTTTTCGATGTAATCTTTTTCCTCCCCTTCTGGAATACCCATGACTCAGATATTTGAGCACTTAAGGTTGTCTG
>NW_007855128.1:0-645 GCF_000696425.1 Galeopterus variegatus
CAAAACTAAACATCTTTGTGTATACATATGTACATATGCAATTAAGCACCATAAATAAAAGGAGAATGATAAACATGAAACCAAGGTTGGTGGACACCCTAGTGTGGACAGTGAGGTTACAACATTGGTGATGTTCTAGATTTTAGGCTGGCTAATGGATTCATTGTAGGATTATGCTTTGTAATTTACCTATATGTTACACATAGTCTTCAGTGTGTACACAAATTACATAATTTTTAAATGAGAGGACCTGGGAGCTGGAAGTCCTGGGCAGAAGTGGCCTGCTTCAGCACATGGCCAGGCCTAAGGAGCAGGGCTTTGAAAGAAGCTTTTGAGGAATGAAGGCTGTGGTGGAGGGGCAGAGGTGGGCGGGGAAACAGTGGTAGAGTAGAAAGCATTGAGGTTCAACATCTCTTTTTAAAAGGTTTGCAGTCCACAAGGCCTTGGTAACACCCAGAGAAAGGGAGGTGAATTATAGCTTCTAGGCTTCTACCTCTGTACTGCTTTGCTAAATCCACTTGACCCTGAGTAAGACAACACCGTCATCCAGAGTGTCCTCAGTCCCTGGAAGAGTGGCAAGGTGGGAACTCACTCCAGAGCAGGGTGGTCACTGCGTTGGTGGGCGGGTCAGTCTGTCTGAGTGGG
>NW_007855129.1:0-645 GCF_000696425.1 Galeopterus variegatus
AAGTTAAGTAAAGCTTCAGAAATGCCATTGCCAAAATCTTATAAAGACTCAAATAATGAACATGATTATAGACCCTAAGAACTTGAAATGTTGGCCTCTGTCTATAAAAATAACATTATCAAAAGAGAGTGTTTTGTATCCTAATGGGCACATGAGGAAAAAAGTTTTAGGCACTGCTTTATAAAAGAAAAATATTTTATTTTTTCAATATGACCTCTATTCCCAATTGGTAAATGAAAGACGTCTTCAGTGAGTATTCCCCCTTCACCTCGGAAGTTGTGTCAAACAGCTAGTCCTTTGAACAGCACATGACAAGGTTTCTTAATCTTAGCACTATTCATATTTTCAGCTGTATAATTCTCTCTGGTCCGTGCGTCATAAAATGTAGAGAAGCATCTCTGGCCTTTACGCACCAGATGACCCCAGCACTTCCCTCCCAGCTGTGACAACCAAAAGTATCTCCAGGTTTTGTCATGTGTCCCCAGTTAGGAAATGATGGTATAATAGATTGGGAATATTTTAGGCTGTGAAAAGAGTAAGGAGCAGAAAGGGGAAAAGCTATTCCACTGCAGAAAAACTTGCCCTTTAAACACAGGCCCACTGAAAGATGTAATTGAAAGACTGTGGAATACTCTCTTCACATGC
>NW_007855130.1:0-645 GCF_000696425.1 Galeopterus variegatus
GTAATGCCCTTTCAAGATGGAATGGGGGAATCTGTGTTGGATGTTTAAATTCAGAGTTCCCAAGTCAAGATTTCAGGAAGTATTTTCTGATCCACTATTTGCTACAGAATAAACTGTTCAGAGATGAAAAGTTGCCTACCTATATAATGCAAAAGCATCTATGGAATTTCTAGAGAGGACCAGGGGTATCCAGCCTGTTGATTCAATATGGCTCCGTTCTGAGCTAGTCCTGGCCAAGACTGGCTTGTGTTAGGAAGCCCGTCTACCAATCTACCACCATGTGTCATGCCATCCCAAGCCTGAGATCCGTTATGCCTGGGGTGAGCCATGGGCATTTGAGTATCCGTTATGTGGCAGCATCTTCCCACTCTCTGTCATGTTAACTCTGTCTATCTGACTGGCTTCTGGCTCAGTTTCCCTTCTGGGACCATGATTCTGACAACTGCATCAGCTTTAATTACTCTAAAGGCAGATCCCTCCCTTGCTTTAACCTGTTGCTGGGTCCTGCCTCAAACTGAATGGACTCTCTGCATTAGGGAAGAATCTCATATACCTTCAGTTCCTGGAATGCCCGTATCCCCTTCTGAGGAAAGCTGACCGCAAGCTCCTGCAAATTTGGGTGTTCGATCCAAGGGCAGCCCATCC
>NW_007855131.1:0-644 GCF_000696425.1 Galeopterus variegatus
CCTCACCTGGCAGATAATGCTATAGGGTGGGGAGGAAAGAAGCAGGAGGGGGAAAAATGAGCTGAGGAGGCATGCAAAAGACTAGGAAAGCCTACTAAGCCTGTGCTTCAGCCTCAGAACAAGGGGAATCCACTGAAGGTGACAGGCAGGGGAAAGGTACTATCAGACTCACTTTTCAAAAAGGTGACATCTCTTTGGAATATGGCATTTATTGTCTTAGGGCTTCAAATTGGAACTGCAGAGCTCCTGTTGCATTCACCAGATAGAATGTAAGAGCAAATTGAATGACTAAGGCAAATTTTATATAATTTTCCTGAGCCTTACGCTAGAGTGTCACAAGAACGTGGATAATGTGGATAATACAGTCTATTTCTGAGGCGTTAGGATTCTTGAGAAAAACAGAACCAACAGAAGTATAAAACAGAACTGTTTTTTCTATTTTATATATATATATATACTTTATATATATATGCTTTTTGTATATGTATATATATATTTATAAAGGGGACTTATGATGGGAGTTGGCCCGCACAGTTATGGAGGCTGAGAAGTCCCATGATGTGCTGTCTGTAAGCAGGAAAGACAATGGTGTAATTGGATCTGAGTCTGGAGGCCTGAGACCAGGGGAGCCATCAGTTAATTCC
>NW_007855132.1:0-644 GCF_000696425.1 Galeopterus variegatus
TTTTTTTTTGATGTGTTGCTATATTCTGTTTGCTGATGTTTTGTTGAGGATTTTTGTGTCCATATTCATGAGAGATACTGGCCTGTAGTTTTCTTTTCTTATTGCATCTTTGGTTTGGGTATTGGGGTGATGCTGGCCTCACAGAATGAGTTTAGGAGAATGGCCTCTGTTTCAGTTTTTTAGAATAATTTGAAGAGAATTGGAGAATTCCTCTTTAAAGGTTTGGTAGCATTCAGCAGTGAAGCCATCCAGTCCTGGGCTTTTCTTTGTTGGGAGACTGCTGATTACTGCTTAAATCTCATTGTTCATTATTGGTCTGTTTGGATTTTCTACCAGTCTTGGTAGTTTGTATGTGTCTACAAATTTATCCATTTCCTCTAGGTCTTTAAGTTTGTTGGTGTATAGTTTTTTATAATAGTCTCTAATGAGTCTTTGTGTTTCTGTAGTATTGGTAGTAATGTCTACTTTTTCGTTTCTGATTTTTGTTATTTGGGTCTTCTCTCTTCTTAGCCTCACTAATGGTTTGTCTATTTTGTTTATCTTCTCAAACAACCAACGTTTTGTTTCATTGGTCGTTTGTATTATTTTTTGGTTCTCTATTTCATTTAGTTCTGCTCTGATCTTAATTATTTCTTTCCATCTAC
>NW_007855133.1:0-644 GCF_000696425.1 Galeopterus variegatus
ATAGGATCTGAACCCACGGCGGGAGCGTCGCTGCGCTCCCAGTGCCGCACTCTCCCGAGTGTGCCACGGTGTCAGCCCTATTAGTTCATTTCTGTTGCTTATAACAGAACACCTGAAACTGGGTAATTTATAAATAAATGAAATTTATTTCTTAACAGTTTTGAGGGCTGGGAAGTCCATAGTCCAGGGAAAACATCTGGTGAGGGCCTTCTTCATGGTGACTCTACATCAATGCCAGGTGTCACATGGCAAAATGGCTGAGCAAGAGGGAGACTAACCTCCTCACTTTCTCTCCTTTGAGAGCCATCAGAACCACGTCCATTGTTTATGAATGGGTCAAGCCATTCACGAGGGCCCAGTCTTCACAATCTAATGAGCTCTTCAAAGCCCCACCTTTCAATTATCATAAATGGATTCCCCATACTCTTCACACTGTCACAGTGGGGATTAAGTTTGTAATACATGAATCTTTTGGGGACACATTTAACCTATAGCTGGGACCCCAACAAGTCAGGGCCATAACTCAGACTAATAGTAGAAGCTCTGATTCAGACACTCTAATCTTTACAGTCTGTGAGCAGATAACACTTCACTTGTAAAGTAAAATACCGGTAGTCCACTTTAGAAATATGTCACCTTGATTA
>NW_007855134.1:0-644 GCF_000696425.1 Galeopterus variegatus
TCTTGCAAAGTAATTGTGAAGATTGAATGATACAATTTATTGAAACTCTTGGTCCTTGATAGAAGCTTAATAAATGAGAAATCATAGATATTTTATCACTATATATCCTTAGGGACATATCTTGAAAACCATTAAAGGCAAAGCTCATAGAAACTCTAGGTGAAATCAGAATATCCCTTTAGTGAACCTATGGACTTCTATACAAAGTTCCTGGCATGCCATAGTTTATATCTGTTAACTTTGGGTGTAGTTCTCATGGAGAACGGGATATTATCTCTATATATTCTTAATTGGAACAGTATGAGATGGAAATTTAGGAGAATTAGTATGCTGACAGTTCTTCGGTTTTCTCTTTGTTGAGCACAGCATGTTACCTACATACATTTTTCATTTAATCATTCATACAATAACCATTTTTGAGCATATACTATAAATTCTAAGTGTGAAGGAGGCACAGAGGAGTGTTAAGATTTCTCTAAATATCTATATGTAAAGATAAACTACATGTATATATGAGATACATGAGGGTACTTCAAAAAGTTCATTGAAAAATAGAATTAAAAGATAGTATAAATCATTCCACGCACTTTTTGAAGTATCCTCAAAGTACGTATATAACATACATATAACTTATACTAGACAGT
>NW_007855135.1:0-644 GCF_000696425.1 Galeopterus variegatus
CCTCACTTATGACAATAAATGCAAATCAATGATCAGATCTAATTTTATTAAAGGAAAAAAACATGCCTTTTTCTCAAAAGAAGGAAAATTGCACTAGAGATGCAAATTTTATCTTTAAAACGTGCCCAAAAGGAGAGTGGAATTGCCTTTTTTGCAGATCTCTCTGCACAGATCCTATAAGTGATTCTATTAGGCTCCTTCCTGCCTAAAAGGCAAAACAACTGATTAAATTGCTTTTCAAAGTTCCTTCTATCTGTAATTGCAACAAAACAGATAGAAGATAAACAATTAAAATCAAATGCACCAACACTTCTGGAGTAGAGTGTTGTATTTCTAACAGAAATAAATCTGATAAGGAATGTTCTTTGGAAACATTGACAGTATTGGAGAAAAATATTCATCACATGTAACAACAAAAAGACATCCATCTGAGATGCACACCAAATGAATTATGATAGCTTTTAAAAAATGGACAGTCCACTATAATAATAAATAGTACTGCAGCATCACATGCCAACTGTTTGCACATTTTAGAGCAAGATTATTGAGAAAAATAAATTACCCTAAAACAGATAGTCATCTTCCAATCCTTTAATAAAGTAATGGAGTAAATTTGCTCTAGTGTGGCTTACATACCCATTAAT
>NW_007855136.1:0-644 GCF_000696425.1 Galeopterus variegatus
GGAGAGCAAGAGAAAAAGGAAGGCGATGCTGATAAACACATAATAGTTATTTATGATTGTTGCAAATATAATTTATTAAGCATAGGCCAGGCACTGTCCTAAGTGCGTCACAGTTTGTAACAGTCATTAGTTTGTTAAATAATTAATTGGGAGACCATTAGATCAAGGCAACTCCAGAACCCTGGGTTCCCCAGAAACCTAACTCAATGTAAGTGGTCACACCCTAGTAATATGAAATTAAGCTTAACCAGTCAGAACTGTCAACTAACATTTACCTACAAATTTTAAAACTACTCTTTTACTTTAACTAATAGATTTTTTTTTTTTTTTTTTTGGCTTGCTTACATGGGGGGGGGCTTGCTTCCATGAACTTCTTATTAAAGTTTTCCCCTGGCATCCCTTGGGTGTGGTCTGATGCTGCCCAATCCATGAGTCCTTGTCTGTTCACGTAAACTAGAATTTTAATATGCTTAAGTTTATCCTTTAACACACTCTATTTACAAACAGTTCCTCTGTCTCTGTCTTCCCAGCATATGGGATTGTGTTTCAAAATCCACTCGATGAAGGTGCTCTTATTCCCATTTGAAAGTACAGAACATTTAGATATATTGCCCGAGATAACACATCTATTAGGTGGTGAAGGA
>NW_007855137.1:0-644 GCF_000696425.1 Galeopterus variegatus
CCCCCCCATCTCCATCCCCACTGCCTTCCTTAATGGCTTTTTTCATCCCCCCCCCCACCCCACCCCCTGCCCTCCAACAATCGTAAGACCTGGTGGCACCAGGAGGGCAGGGTGGGAGCAAATCTTCCCACCCTGGCAGGGATGTGGCTGGCTTCCAGGATGCAGGCACTGAGTTCAGGACCTCAAGGGTTCCCACTGTTGTCTTGAGTTTGACCAGAGGGACAAGAGTACATGCAGCCAAGGAAGAACAGGAGCCAGCCCTTTCCAGAGGGGCATTGCAGAATGCAGAGACGGTGAGACATTAGTTCTGAAGGACAGGCGGGAAGTCTGCAGCCCACCACAACCTCAGGTGGCCGGCGGGCCTGTGTCTGGGATGCCTTCTCAACTCCTGGTATCTTAAAGAGAACAAACTCACAGCTGATGCAAACTGACCTCCCTGCTCTTTTTCTTTTCAAAAAGGAGATTGGAGTGGAAGACAGTTTGATCATTCCAGATGCTTCTGAACAGAGAATAAGAAACTGCGGGTGTGTACGCTGACCCTGGGCACGTCTGACTTCCTCTTTTCTTTCTGAGATTGTGGTTCCTTGGGGCTTTGCTTTAAGGCTCTGGGGAAGTTTCAAGGCCAAGCTTGAAGAGACTTGCAA
>NW_007855138.1:0-644 GCF_000696425.1 Galeopterus variegatus
AATTAGCATATAATAGACTTCCTTAGATGTTCCTTCTCTTTTCTTCCTCCCCAGTTGGTATTTTTATGTATGTTTCTATACTTTCTGGTCCCCCTTGGGACCAAGAGAAGCATTTGCAGGGCGAGTGACCAGTCAGGAGTGGAGTTTGACTCTGGAACAAATGCAAGTGATCTGCTTGTACGGAATACATTAATCTGTACTACAAATAATAAAACTCATTCATTGATGGGAAATGTACAGTGAGCGACAGAATTGGTGCTTATTTCTAATAGTAAGCTGGCCTTAACAATCTAGCTTGTTCTTTATATGTCTTCCTAACAGGTCTTTTTATTATTATTAACCCAATAGCTATTTGATCATTTTTTTGTGTCAGGGATTGTCTTAATGCATTTATGAATAATGACTCATATATTCCCTATAGTGCAGAGATGAGGAAACCCAAGCCTGTGGGATGAGTTCATTTGTCTAAGGTCTCACGGGACCCCAAGCCAATCTGACTTCAGCGTGCACCCTCCTGAACCACCCACCATGAATGCCTTACTTCCCATGACATCCTTCTTACTCCTCCTACTGAGAAAGCTCCTTTCTCTTCAGTTTTCAAATTCTTCCTGTCCATAAAGCCCATATCAAATCTTACAAGAGTA
>NW_007855139.1:0-644 GCF_000696425.1 Galeopterus variegatus
CTATTGGTTGCCTTTTAACTCTGTTAATTGTTTCTCTTGCTGTGCAGAAGGTTTTTAGTTCAATATAATCACATTAGTTTATTTTTCCTTTGGCTGGCAGTGCTTTTGGGGTCATACTCATGAAGTCTGTGCCCAATACTACTTCCTGAAGTGTTTCTCCTATGTTTTCTTTAAGAAGTTTTATTGTTTCAGGGCACATATTTAATTCTTTAATCCATTTTGAGTTGACTTTAGTATATGGTGAATGTTATGGGTCTAGTTTCATTCTCCTGCATATTGATAACCAGTTATCCCAGAACCATTTGCTGAAGAGGCATTCTCTTCTCCAGTATTTAGGCTTGGTGCATTTGTCAAAGATCAGATGGTCTGTGGGTTGATTTCTGGATTTTCTATTCTATTCCATTGATCAGTGTGTCTGTTTTTATGCCAGTACCATGCTGTTTTAGTTATTATAGCTCTGTAGTATAGTTTAAAGTCAGGTAGTGGAATGCCTCCCCCTTTATTTTTGTTGCTCAGCATTGCTTTGGCTATGCGAGGTCTTTTGTTTTTCCACATAAATGTCTGGATAGATTTTTCCATTTCCGAGAAAAATGTCATTGGAATTTTGATGAGGATTGCATTGAATTTGTAGATCACTTTGGGTA
>NW_007855140.1:0-644 GCF_000696425.1 Galeopterus variegatus
AGAGGTCCTCAATAAATACTTGTTTTTTTCCTTTTGTGGGGTGGGGAGTACTTTGTGGCACAGAAGGCATTTTAAAGGAGAGCTTGACAATTTCTTATCAGGGAGCCATACATGGTATGAAAAGAGAAAAAAAATATTGTATCTTTTCTTACTGTCCCAAAGTAGATCATAAGCTAGAGGAAAGCCAAGTCCTTAAACTACCTAGTGGTTTCCCCATGGTGTCTCCAGACATGCAATGCACATAATTAGTGGTGGTGGGTGAACACTTCATGGTCAATAAAGAATGTTAAAGTGATGACCTAATATACAGGTGGATTCAGCAGATGATAATAACAATAATAATAAACATATAAATATTATTTTTATAACAGTTATTTTTTTGAAGGCTATGTGCTATGCACTTTGCTAAGCAAGTTATACATAGTATATCATTTAATCCTTACCCAAATCTAGGGGATAGACAATATTATCCCCTTTATTTTCATTTTGCAGTGAAGGAAAATGAGAAACAAGGAGTGAATTGAATTGTCAAGAGTAAAATGGCCAGTAAATTGGAAATCAAAGATTACAATTCAGGTCCAACTAACTGTAAAACCCTTGCTCTTGACTACTGTGCTGTGTCAAGGTAGTGTGCATGTCAAAAG
>NW_007855141.1:0-644 GCF_000696425.1 Galeopterus variegatus
GAAGGGGTAAATATCTACACCCTCTGATGATGTCTACGCTTTGTTTCGATTAGTTTTCAACTTCATGTCATCCTGTGTTTATCAGTGCTGCTGTTTGCCCAAAGGACAATCGGGATTTATACTTTTTCTTTTCCTCCCTCAGTTTACCTATCAGGAAACAGATTGTTAGAAGCAGTAGGTGATGGAAGTAGAGGAAAAAGCAGAGGGTATAGAGTCTATGGTGTTCTACATCATAGTAAATGATAATGGTGTTCTTGTAGCATTAAAAACCCCATTTAAAGCAGCCTCTCCTTTCCTGGTCTTTTGTACCAAGGCGTTTGTGCAAGTGGCCTCTGCATTAACTGCATGTCCCCATTGGCTGGTTCGGGGAAATCAAATGCTTCTCTTGGAAAAAGGCTTTTTGTCATAGTACTGATTGCTTAGGAGACATACATAAAGGTTTGGTATTCATCGGTTTCAATTTAGTAGGAATTTTATCTTTCTCTGGTTGGAAGAAAATAGTGATTACCAGCAGACACTCGAGCAGTCGAAAGACAAAGTAGTTTGTTAAAAGAGGTGCTGCAGGTGATCATCTTTCCTCCTTCTCCTTCCAGAGTGGGTGAAAGCTGCCTTTCTAGAGGGGACCTCTTGAGCTGAGACTTGCT
>NW_007855142.1:0-644 GCF_000696425.1 Galeopterus variegatus
TCAGCACTCAGGAGTTCGCCCTGCTGGCAGCCTTCTCCTCTGACTACACATGAAATTCACCCTCAGTGTTGACCCTCCTTTCAGGAAAAATGTCTGACTAAAAACCCCATTCCCTTTTTGTGTAGGAATAAGAGTTGGGCTCTTGCCCTCTGTGGGGGCTCAGTAGGAGGGGCTTCTGTGTATGGATTCCTAGATGTTTGGCTCTGGAGACCACTTCTCTCAGTGTTCCTCCAAAAAAAGAGTTCTCCAGATTTACAGCAAAATGACCTAGAGGTCTGTTTCAAATGCAGAGTCCTAGGCCCTGCTGCAGAACTATGGCAATAGAACCCCTGCGATCAGAGCCCTGGATCTGCTTTTCAAGAACCCTCGAGCAATTCTCATACATGCAGGAATTTGAGAACCTCTGATCTAGTCCACAGTTTGCAAATGAGGAAACCAAAGCTCTGAGAAGTCAGGTCCTTGTCATACAGCACCCATCTCCTACTGGATGTGCCCAGTGCTTCCTGAGTTTAACAGAATGGGATTCAATTGAATCTCATGTGGTGGCCAAGTGTGAGAACCCAGACTTTCAAATACTTTATGCGGGGGAGACCCTAGATGCAGAAAGCAGCTTCTTAGTAGCACCAGGTGTATCTTTAGAGCTT
>NW_007855143.1:0-644 GCF_000696425.1 Galeopterus variegatus
TATCAGAGCAACATAAATTCTAAAGTTGAAGAACAAACATCAGGTTTATGATGAAGCTGGGGTAGAAAAATGATGACATCATTGATGTTTTACAAAAGTTTATGGGGGGCCGACCCCGTGGTTCACTCGGGAGAGTGCAGCGCTGGGAGTGCAGCGGCGCTCCTGCCTCGAGTTCAGACCTTATATAGGGATGGCCGGTGTACTCACTGGCTGAGCGCGGTGTGGGCGACACCAAGCCAAGGGTTGCAATCCCCTTACCGGTCACAAAAAAAAAAAAAAGTTTATGGGGACAGAGCTCAAAGGAAATTAATTTGCAAATAGATATAACTCATTTTAAGGAGGGATGAGATGATGTTGGCAATAAAGCGCACAGTGGCAGACCATCCACATCAATTTACAAGGAAAAAATTAACCTTGTTTTTGCCAAAATTGAAAAGGACTGAGGATTAACAAAAGAAACAATAGCCAACACCATAGATATATCAGTTGGTTCAGCTTAAACAATTCTGACTGAAAAATTACTGTTGAGCAAACTCTCTGCTTGATGGGTGCCAAGCCTCTTGCACCCAGGTCAGCTGTAGATAAGAGCAGAGCTTTTGATGGAAATTTTAAACAAGTGTGATCAAGATATTGAAGAATTTCTT
>NW_007855144.1:0-644 GCF_000696425.1 Galeopterus variegatus
ACGTCTCTTGTAACTAGCACACCTTCGGTTCAGTGCGTTATGATGGATTCTAAGCTTGGAACCTTCTCTGACCCATTTGACAGAGTTTTTGAAAGAGACGTCTAACAAGACATTTCCCCCTTAGGCTCCAATGGGCTTCCACGTAGATCTTGCAAACCCGAATTCCTACAGGCTAGAAAGGAAAACCACATTCTGCTCCCTCCTACATCAGAGTTAAACTGGCTTGTGAAATCACAACCTCCAGTGAGTGATTTTGGCAGAGATATTCGACACACTTTTCAAGCCTGTTTGAATGCCGTTTGCCGTGTGATTTCACGTCTAATTTCCGAAAAGAAACTCCTCTCAGCTCTACGTCTCTTCTAACTAGCACAGCTTCGGTTCTGTGTGTTATGCTGGATTCTGAGCTTGGAAGCTTCTCTGACGCATTTTGACAGAGATTTTGAAAGAGAAGTCTCACAAGCCGTTTCCCCCATAGGCTCCAATGGGCTTCCATGTAGTACTTGCAAACCCGAATTCCTACAGGCTAGATGTGAGAACCACATTCTGCTGCCTGCTGCATCAGAGTTAACCTGGCTTGTCAAATCTCAACCTCGAGTGAGTGTTTTTGGCAGAGATATTCAACAAACCTTTCAAGCCTGTTTGAG
>NW_007855145.1:0-644 GCF_000696425.1 Galeopterus variegatus
TGCTTACAGAAGCTTTTCAAATACAAGGATTCCTTGAGTATTTAGGTATAGGATTAATGCCGTACAGTGCTGCTCATAAGTTTAAAGGAGTTCCAATTTCTAAAAGATACAGGGCCAGGTGTTAAAATCATCATCTATATAGTACCTAACTGTCTGTTTTCCAATAAGATATTCCAGTGTTGGGACCCCATACAAAAGTACAACATGGGATTTCCCCCCCCACGCAATAGAAACTTTATCTCAAAACACAATAATTTTCAATAAACTAATTAGCCAGCATTGTTCTTCATTTTGCACTCTTCAAATTATTTAAAGGCAGTGGTGTATTTATCATTAGGGCTTAGCAATGTGTTCACATTTTCATTAGTTTTTGTGAATTTTGATTAGGGTTTAGCAATGTGTTCACATTGTCATTAGTTTTTATGGATTTTGCACATATAAATTAATTTCATTTCTCAATTTGTCTAGGCTATGGTATATAGCACTTAATCAGATACAATTCTGTATGTTGCCTCAAAGGTATTTTGTACATGTGGTTATCATCGAAAATCGGTTAACTTTGAGTAAAAGTTAACTCTCAATAATGTGGATTTGCCTTAACCAACCATTTGAAGCTTTTAAGACAAAAACTGAAGTCTCTCAGA
>NW_007855146.1:0-644 GCF_000696425.1 Galeopterus variegatus
AGCATTAGCTTAGACTCATAACATAACATAATGTATATAAATGGGCTTTGAAAAGAACAAAGCTTTTTATCAATAACTTTAAGAATTGCTATCATTTATTTTCAACCCCTATGTGTCAGATCTCATGCTAGAATTTTTCACATGCATTATCTTGTTTAGTTCTCACAAAAATCGTAGAGAAAAGGCATCGTCCCTTTGTTTTAAAATTGAGAGAACTGTTACTCAGAAATGTGGTTTAACACCTGGACAAAGGACATAGCTTTCAAATCCCTATCTGACTAATTTCATTGCCTCAGTGAAGAGGCACATTACTATCTTGATTTTAAAATAAATATTACCAAAAAATATCAAGAAAATTATCAGTTTCTTTGGAGAGTGACTTAGAAATTATGCTACCTATGCTCCTGGAATCATCATAGAATTTTAGATTTTATAGATTTAAACATAAATCTATAAGTAACCAGATATTTCTTCATATAAAATTCCTTGTCTGACTTTCACATGCTCAAGGTCATTGGAAAGCCAAGCTGGGATTCAAATTCAATTTAGTGCTCTTCAGACCGTAGCAGACTGACTCAGAATTTGACATTTTGTTCATCTCTATGTTTATAAGAAGACTAAGATAAAAGACCCAGAGAAATCTA
>NW_007855147.1:0-644 GCF_000696425.1 Galeopterus variegatus
CGTTCTTACCAACTACACCTTTATCCTCCCTTTCCTCAGTGTTCCTGCTTTCTACGCAAAACCAAAGACACGCAGTCATTACATTGTCCCCCCTCCCTGATGGCACCCAAATTACCTAATACAAGCCCACATCTAAGTTCCTTCTATCACCCTCTCGTGGAGTTTCCGTGGCTTCCCATGGTGTGACCTCACCATCACAATGAGACAGTAAACCCAGCTCTGTTCTACGATAGGTGTGTTCCTGGTGTTCTCGGGTGGCAGAATAGTGACATAACAAAATAATTATTATAGTTACCAATATAAGCGTACCTTGTGCCAGGCACTGAACTAAACACCTTACGTGTATTTGATGTTATTCTCCACATCAAACTTTGGGGCAGTTACAATAAGGTGGGAAACTGAGGCACAGAGGAAGTTATTTTTGGGTTGTGCATATCTATACCTGTGTGTGTGTTTATATCTATACCTATTTGTGCCTATCTATATGTGTAGCGGTTTGTACGTGCCTATATCTACATCAAGATCTATATATCTGTGTCTGCGTCTATATCTACACCCGTGTGCATATCCAGATCTATACCACATTGTGCATGTCGCTGTCCATGCCGATGTCTATGCCTATATTTATATCTGGTTGAGATGCA
>NW_007855148.1:0-644 GCF_000696425.1 Galeopterus variegatus
GAAGAAATTGTAAAAAGCATCCATTTACCTACCTGATGTTTGAATCCCAACTTGGTCTCCCTTTACCTTTTGGTTCCTCTCTTCTGAATATATTCCAACTTGTTTCTGTCTCAAAATGTGGCACGCACAACCAAACCCAATGCTCCAGGTGGAAATTGGCAAATGTAGAGAAGAGACTGACTTGTCTTCTTCCTTTCTTTTGTCCTCCTTTCTTTCCCACCTTCATTCCTTCCTCCTTTTCATTCCTCCTTTGGCAAATACTGAAAAAGCCTAACCTGTACCTGGCACTGTATTAGGTGCTGGAGATAAAAATGAGCAAAAGAAACATGCTCCTACTTTCATAGAGCTTGTAGTCTAGTGAAGGAGACAGAGAGGAATGAAATAATCACACAAATGAACGTAAAATTGCATCTGTGACAAGTCCTAATAAAAGGCATACAGTTTTATGGGAACCTGTCATAAGAGGATTGGAACTAATCAGGGAGATCAAAAAGGCTTCTCTCTTCTTGAGCAGAAGGTGAAGGAAGGGTAGAATAGGGTAAAGAGAGAAGAACGGTGTCAAGTGTGGAGAAGAGCATGTGCAGTGGGGGTGGTAGGAAAAAACCTGGTGGGAGTGTGAGGGCTGGAAAGAAGTTCACTATGAA
>NW_007855149.1:0-644 GCF_000696425.1 Galeopterus variegatus
AAACAATGAGGTATAGTAGTTAGCAATAGTTAACTATTTTATTTTATTGAAACATAATTGATTATATATATTTGTAGGGTATAGATTTGACTATCAATACTCATGTACAAAATGTGGTGATCAAATCAGGATAATTAGTATACTCATGTTTACAAAATGTAATCGATTTTTGTGACTCTTAGCTAATTTCTCGCTAACCCTTTCCCACTTTCCCACCTCTAATAATCACAGTTTTGTTCTCTCTTTTTTTGAAAGTTCACTGATTCTTCCTTCCTGTCTTCCTTTCTGCTCCCACTTATGAGTGAGGGCATGCAGTATTTCTGTTTCTGTGCCTGGCTTATTTCACTCAATGTAATTTTCTCTGAGTTCATCCATGTTGCTGTAAATGACAGAATTTTATTCTTTTTTATAGCAGAGTAGTATTCCATTGAGCATATATACATCACATTTTCCTTATCCAGTCATCTCTTGGTGGACATTTAGGTTGATTCCAACTCTTGGCTATTGCAAATAAAGTTGCAATAAACACGGGAGTGCAGGTATCCCTTTGACATGATGATTTCCATTCCTTTGGGTCAATACTCAACAGTGGGATTGCGGGATCATATGGAAGTTCTATCTGTAGTTATTTGAAGGAAACTCCA
>NW_007855151.1:0-644 GCF_000696425.1 Galeopterus variegatus
ATAATTTCTAGCCTTTTCTCTTGGCTACATTCTCTCTCTTATTAACAATTCATTATCCCTATTATAGTCAGTAAGTGCTTATCAAAAAAAAAAACCTTAATTTTCTTTTAGCCTTGCTTCAATATCTAAATGTAACTGCACCCCCAATAACCCAGAGTTTCCTGATTCTGATCTAGAAGGAAACAGCAGAATGTCGGAAAAACATTTACTAGAACCCTCATCAGTAGACTCTTCCATAAAAGTAAACAACTTTCCCTGTGCTGATTAAATGCGCCTCATAATTTTCCATAAAATAGAAGCTTTCCCATAAATTAATATTTAAAAAAAAATTTTTAATGTGAAAATTTGAGATTGGCCTTCACAAGTGAAATACTAAGAGACCATGAGAGTTGACAAATATCTGATTTATTCATTTATTTAACACATTTATTGAAGTCATATTGAGCTCTGGACACAGGATTAAGTGCTAAGGACGCAGCACGGAAACATAGATATTGGCCCTGCCCTCAGAGAGCTCATAAGCTATTTGTCAAAATAGTTTAATCAAGGCTACATAATAAATAAACCTTAAAATCTCAGTAATCTCACTAATTTAACAAAACAAACAGCTTTCAAAGACACACCTTAGAGTTTGAAACTATCCA
>NW_007855152.1:0-644 GCF_000696425.1 Galeopterus variegatus
AGTGGCATTTGCTTAGTTGCTTCTTGGCCATTTCTATTTTATTTTCTCTGTGTGTTCATCAGCTTACTAATATATTTTTTCTGTAAAGTTAAGAACCAAAAACAAAACTAAAAAAAACCTAACCATCTATGTTTATATATAAGGGCCCCTTTTAGCATATTGAGATTTGATGACTGAGTGAATTTGAAATAAGGAAATCTCAGAATTAAAAAGGGAAAATTAGGGTTCTCTAATCCACAAAATCAGTAACAAATGATCCCTTGTCATTGGTCTGAATATTGTAGAAAGTCTTTTGTGTATAGAGATGAACCCTGAGCAGCCTGGTCTTGTTCTAGAGAGGCTTCCCCAGACCCCATCTCCTGCCCTCTTTTTCACACTGATGGGTACTTCTTTTATTTGGAAACTCACATTCCGGAACCCACAGTGTCCACAGTTTGCACTGCTTTAGTTGTTCAGCATCTTTTCAACTAGTACATAGTTCAAATAACTGACTTTTATTTTGTAAATAACGGTAAACTGCAAAATTTTTTCTCTTTCATGTTTTCTCCAGCACTTTTTATTCCTCACACTTTTTTCTCTGTACCTGAACTTGATATTGCCTTTTTTATAATTTTGTGGGTTTTTTAAAATTTTTTATCTTTTTA
>NW_007855153.1:0-644 GCF_000696425.1 Galeopterus variegatus
AGCGCCGCCGCGCTTCCCAAGCGGCGCACTATCCAGTGCGCCACCGGGCCGGCCCAAGGTTACTTTTTAAGATTAAGCTTACTTCCAGTCACGCAGGTGATACAACACCTGGACACACCATTTATTCCGTTAATATTTTACAACCCTACCCCCTCCTGCAGAGGCTACTTCCCCTTCTTGCAGTTTAGGCCAGGGATGGGCAAACTTTCTGTAAGAGGCCAGATAGATGGTGAATATTACAGATGCTACGCCAAGGTGGGAAATGGAAGATACTCCTTAGATACTTAAATAACAAGAGAGGGCTGGCCAGTTGGCTCACGCGTTAGTGTGGTGCTGATAATATCAAGGTCAAAGGTCAAGATCCCATCCCACACCAGGTTTTAAGGGGCCCCTCCCTACCCCATACAAGGCTGGTTACATCCCTGAGGGTTTCAGGTTGTATCTAATCTCTGGATGGGAAGGAAACCTGGGGGCTTGGACGTTTGGGAGGCAGGTGGGTTTTAAATATCCCTCCTGTGACCTTTCCAGCCTTGTTGTCCTGGAGTGTCTAAGAGTTCCCCAGCCCTGAATGATCAGGATACCGGGGATCAGCTCCTAAAGCAGTTCCCCAGGTGAGGGCAATTCCAGAGTGTCGCGATCCCTCT
>NW_007855154.1:0-644 GCF_000696425.1 Galeopterus variegatus
CTACATAATTAACTTTAAATCCATTTAGAATGCAGCAAAAGCACTATTTCTCAGACCAGAGTTCAGCAAAACACACCCCACAAGACAAATCCTCCCAAGTGCCTGCTTTTGGAAATAAAGTTTAATTACAACACAGCCACGCCCACTCACTTACATACTGCTTAAGGCTGCATTCATGACAGAGACTGTATGGCCCACAAAGCCTGGAATATGAACTAACTGGTCGTTTGCAGACATCATGTGCTGACTAAGAAATGGGTATTTCATTATTTATCCTCACCATCACTATTACACAATAAAAAACAGATATGTAAAATTTCAGTATCTATTGCATTATTTTCCTGAATAAAATTAAAGGTGTGTACATTCAGTTTTGGTAGATTTCCTGCAAATATGGCTGCCAAGTAGTTCACTCTCGCCATCAGGACACAGAGTTTATTTTCCCTTCCCTTGAATCTGTTCTGGCCCTTCCACTTGCTTTGACATTAGAATAAATATGGCAGAAGAGGTCTGGCAGCTTCTGCTGTCTGGCTTGGAGCTCTGAGTCACATTGTGGAGTTTGCCTCCCTGGCTGGAGAGAGATGCCCAGACAGTCCCAGACACACCAGCCGTGGGGCCAGTCTTCTAGTGAAACCTTCTTGGAG
>NW_007855156.1:0-644 GCF_000696425.1 Galeopterus variegatus
GACACAACAACCACAATAATTCTTTGAACTTGTTAAGAGAAGTGAACAGAACTGAGATTGCTGGGAGTGGGGAAGTGGGAAAGGGATGAGGGAAAGGGAGGAATTGGTAAAAGGCCATGAAAGTCAATTACATTATACAGCGGTAAAAAAATTATCTGTGAAATAATCATCCTTTTGGCTGATTAATAGATGTGGTCACTCTCTTAAACTCTCTCTCTCTTTCTCTCTATATATGCATGTACACACACACACATATCTATGTATATGTGTGTGTGTATATATATATCTTTCAAAGACCAAATAGTCCTTAAATTTGGTAAAAAGATATTCAACTTCATAAAATAAATGCACATTAAATCTACCCTGAGACTATTCGTCACTTAACAGAGTGAAAAAAATCTAAAAGTTTTACCTATTCTGTTGGCAAGATTGTGGGGAAACAAGCATTGTCTTACACTGCTCTTGGCAGCATAAAATGGCACAACTCTTATGAAAGGCGATTTGGCAATATCTATCAATACTTCAAATGCATATGCCCTTGACCCACCAATTCCAGTGGCATTTAAATGCTGCACCAAAACCTTGCAGCATGGGCCGGCCCGGTGGCGCACTGCTATAGTGCGCCGCTTGAGAGTGCGGCGGCG
>NW_007855157.1:0-644 GCF_000696425.1 Galeopterus variegatus
CAAAAGAAGAACATCACATAACAAAAGCCACATTTAGAAAACAAGCAGCCAGCTTGAGGAAAACCTACAGGAAAGAGCCAAAGCAATACTTGCTTTCCTCTCTCCCTTCATCTTCTCTTTACTTTGCCTGTAAATGGAAACCAAAAGAAAGCCAGAGGGCTCAGGAGCTTTCCAATGTAATCCCCACAGCACTGAGCAGGCAAAGGATAGATGTAAAGGGCAAATGGACTATATCTGCCCACTGATCTACCTCATATCAAAGCAGTCTCTCCTGATTTGCTCTTATTGAGAGAATCTAAGGCAATTAATTATAGAGCATAGATAGGTTCAGGTGGAAATGAGGAGAAATTTGTCAAAACCTGAGTGATTGTCTTAGGACAGCAAGGGCCATGTAGCATGAGGTATGATAAAGTTGTGTGGTGTTTGACATTATTTACTTATAGTTTTCTTTACATGTCTGTGTAAAACCAACTTTTAGTTATCCAATTAGCATATACATTTTAAAGCCTAGCTATTAGTTTCTATAAAGAACATGCTTCTATTTTCAGCATGAAAAAATTATACTTATGTGTTTAGATCTTATTGACAGCATTTGTAACATTATATAATCATGCAACAGTTTCCTCCAACATGCCATAAACATC
>NW_007855158.1:0-644 GCF_000696425.1 Galeopterus variegatus
CCAAAAAAAAAAAAAAAAAAAACAACAAAAAAAAACAACGTAAGAGTAAATTTAACCAAAGAGGTGAAAGATCTCTACAAAGAGAAATAAAAATCACTGTTGAAAGAAATTGAAGAGAACACAGAATGAAGGAAAGACATTCCATGTTCTTTGATTGGAAGAATTAACATTGTGAAAATGTCCATATCACCCAAAGCAATCTACAGATTCAGTGCAATGCCCATCAAAATACCAATGGCATTATTCACAGAAATAGAAAAAAAAAACCCCACTAATATTCACATGGAACTAAAAAAGACCCCTAATAGCCAAAGCAATCCTGAGCAAAAATAAATAAATAAGTTAATTAATTAGTTGATTAATAAAGCTGGAAGCATAACACTATCTGACTTCAAATTATACTACAAAGCTATAGTAACCGTAACAACATGGTACTGGAATAAAAAGAGACACTCAGATTAATAGAATGGAATAGAAAACCCAGAAATCAACACACATACTTACAACCAGCTAATCTTTGACAAAGACACTAAGAACATTGGGGAAAAAAACAGTCTCTTCAATAAGTGGTGCTTGCTGGGAAAATTGGACATCCTTATGTAGAAGAATGAAACCTGTACCTCTTGCCATATATCAAAACCAAT
>NW_007855159.1:0-644 GCF_000696425.1 Galeopterus variegatus
TTAACAAGCAGTTTTGACTGATGGATCCTCCCGACTTGGGAATGAAAAAAGAGTATAAAAAAAAGTATCTCCCTCCTTCTTTTCAGGGCATGATAATCCCCCTCCCTGGACAGTAATGCTCTTGTCATACCTGAGTGGCAGGACATGTTCATTCTCTGCCTCTCATTGCTAAGAGTAGAAAACGGTGTAGGACCATGCTGGAAAGTTCTTTGTCCTGTATTGCTGCTGTTCTCAGAAATGGGGTAAATGTTACCGAAACAACTACAATGTGAGAAATATAGGAGTTCCACATCATTAACATTTACACACTGATTTCTAAAACACATCACATGGACACCTGCAGAAATGAATATTGCTCACCTCAGGGTTAGTGTGAGAAGCATTTAAAGTCTAGCAGATATGAAATGAGTGCCATAATACAGAGACATTTCTAAGCAAAAGCTTTTGAGAAAGACCATTTTCTCATCAGTTCAGCATTCTTTGCCTGCTCCATCTTGCAGATGGAGTTCCAAATGAACCTGCTCAACTTGCAAAACTTGTTAGCTGTTTGTGAAGCTTGGTGCCATCAGCTTGGCCTTTTATCAGTTTTTCGGTTCACTTGGATCAATAACAACACATGATGTTAACAACGGGATCGGTATACT
>NW_007855160.1:0-644 GCF_000696425.1 Galeopterus variegatus
AAGAAACTTGGGTTAATATCCGACCAAAACACTGGATGGATTAAATCTAAAGATGGGACACCTTGGTTACCAGAAAACTTGGGGGCCCGCCTACTTTTGGACACTCATAAGGCAACCCACTTGGGAAAAACTAAATTATTCACTTTGTTTAGAAAACATTTTTTTTTTGTCTCTTTTTTCGTGTCCGGCAACAGATCGCAACCCTCAATGTCACGCCCGTACCGGAACGGGACCGGCAATGGGATCACAACCCTCGGTGCTGTGTCCGCACCTCGCTCAGCCAGTGAGCGGCCGGTCTGTATGTGAGATCCGAACCCTCGGCGGGAGCGCCACGGCACTCCCAAGTGGTGCACTGTAGCAGTGCGCTACCGGGCCAGCCCTAGAAAACATTTTAACTTCAATAACATGCAAAGAGCAATAGAAACTGTCTCTCAACGCTGTCTCTCATGTGCACAAGTAAATGCCAAAAAGATGGCTAAGAATTGGCAAGGAAATCAACAAAAAGGAGAATATGCTGGGGAACATTGGGAAGTCGACTTCACTGAGGTCATGCCAGGAAGGTATGGATACAAATATTTGCTTGTCTGTGTGGATACTTACTCGGGATGGGTGGAAGCCTTCCCAATCAGAACAGAGACAGCCCA
>NW_007855161.1:0-644 GCF_000696425.1 Galeopterus variegatus
GGGGGCCTCACTCGCTCATCTTTCACCCACGAGTTTTAAAAAACTCCTCACACGGGGCACCACTCTGTTGGGTCTGCCACCGGCCGACCTGAACAGCCCTAGCCTCATTCCTTTTGGTGGGTGAGCGAATGGCCCGGACGAGTTTTAAAAAACTCCTCACACGGGGCACCACTCTGTTGGGTCTGCCACCGGCCGACCTGAACAGCCCTAGCCTCATTCCTTTTGGTGGGTGAGCGAATGGCCCGGATTCCTCTTTCCCTTGGTCCCCATTGGAAGGAGACAGGGGGAAGAGAGCCGTGAAGAGAGGTGAGCACACCGCCAGCCCCAACCAGCCCGTTAAAGGACAGTCAGACGCGGCGGGGGTTCTGTTGGGCAGTTCCGTTTATTATCACACAAGCACTTGCTTTTACAGGCAAATGGGGAAAGGAGGTTTTTTACATCCTCCAATCAGCTTAAAGGTTACGAGAGCATGCATCCTGTCTCAATGCCTAGCTATTGCAATCACGCAGTGTTCACGAGTGAGGAAGCGTGTATTTGGCCAATAAGGGCTAAGGCAAGTTTCCCGCAGACATTCTCACCCTACTTCCTCCTGGCGCCATCTTAGGCTGCCACGTTAATGGCACCACTTGTAATGTCACTTAAGG
>NW_007855162.1:0-644 GCF_000696425.1 Galeopterus variegatus
AGATTCTCACCCTCTTTTGTTGTTACCCACTTAAAATCTAAAAGACCCATTAATGATTTAGTAGAGTTGATTCAACAGATTTAAAGGTGTATGTTGCAACTTTGTCACGTACTTCTCTATAAGACGATCACTGGCTTTATTTATCTCTTAAGGTATGAGTTCTCTACAAAACTCTGGTGTCAAGAATCTTTTATACTCTTAAAGGTGAAATGTTCTGAAGCGATCTTATTTGTATCGGTTATATGCATTAAGATTTATCATATTAGAAGTTGAAAATAAGAAAAATTAAAAATTTGTATTTATTAACTTATTTTAAAATGGCAATAATAAACCACTACATAGCAAAGTAATTACCACATTTTAATAAAAAATAACTATTTTCCAATAGAAAAAAAGAGAACTTTTTTTTTACATTTTTGTAAAACTTGTTAGCGTCTGGTTTAATAAACATATGCAGTTCTGACTTCAGTCTGTTGCAGTATATTGTTTTGAATCTAGCCTCAGTGAAACATGTAGTTGGAAAGGATGAAATATTTTACTAGCCTTTTCTGGTCACTGTTTTGGTATTATTACACAAAAACTTGGCAAGTGGTGGCTTCTTAAATAATAGTTGCAATGTGGATCTGTAACCCCATTAATAAACT
>NW_007855163.1:0-644 GCF_000696425.1 Galeopterus variegatus
GTTTAGTTCTGCTACAAAGAGATTTCCCTTCTTTCTTGATACCTCAGCTTATGCATTAAAATTAAGGTTTGTAATGCATTATTTTATTTGGCATTTCTATAGCTTTGTCTCAAGAGACTCTTCAGATTAGTTTGTCTTCTTATATAAACTAATTCCCCTTTCATCCCCACCCCACCCCAACACATTGCATAGAACAGATGCTCAACAGTATTTTCTTTTTTTTTTTTTTGACTGGTAAGGGGATCGCAACCCTCAGCATGGTGTTGGCTGCACCACGCTCAGCTAGTGAGTGCACTGGCCATCCCTATATAGAATCTGGACCCACGGCCTCGGCGCTACCAACACTACCAACACTGCACTCTCCCAAGTGAGCCACGGGGCTGGCCCTCAATAGTATTTTCTGATCTCAATTTCTACCCAGCCTCATTACTCCATAGCCCCTGCTATCCTGCTGGAGCCCTCAGTTGCACTGAGAGACATTCATCACCCCTTTACCTCCCTCATGGTTTATTAACTAAATTTCTTTCACATATATTCATGATACTTGAAGTATTAGCATTTTCAGGTTATCAGGCTTGTTCCCTTTTATGAATGAAAGAGTTTCTTGAAATTCCACATATCTCAGGCCACAAAGTGCCCATTTT
>NW_007855164.1:0-644 GCF_000696425.1 Galeopterus variegatus
GTACCCACAACCAGAGGCAAAGTTTCATATTAATTAGTAAAGGTTTCATTTCACCAAAGAATGCTTATAACACCTAGAAGGACTGGAAGTCCCCTGGGGTACCAAGCCATAAAGGGGGAAGGGCCAGGGGCCTCAGCAATGCCCCCCAACATCCACAATCAATCCTGAGGGTGGGGGACCACGGCCTTGGCCACATGCCCCTGAAACCCGCAGTCAGCCCAGTGGTGACCATTGACCTGCCACAGAAACTGCTCTGGGCTCTCCCGAGGGGCGGCAGTTGGGGGCAAAGGGCCTCAGCCATGTCCCGCCAACAGCAGCAGCCAGCCCAGCCACGACCACCGAGCCACTGCAGGAAGAGCCTTGGGTTCTCCCAAGCCGGGGTGATGGGGGGCCTTGGGCCTCGGCGACGCCCCCCAATACCCACAGCCAGCCCAGTGGTGACCACCAAGCCACAGCAGGAAGGGCCCTGGGTTCCTGAGCTGTGACGGTGGGGGGATGAGGGCTTTTGCCACATCCCCCTGACATCTGTACCCAGCCTGGCAGTGACCAAGCCACCACTGGAAGCCCCCCAGTCTCCCCTGCTGGAATGAGGGGGGTGCCACAGGCCTCAATCCCACCCCTCCTCCTTCCTCCTTCCATCCCAT
>NW_007855165.1:0-644 GCF_000696425.1 Galeopterus variegatus
CTTGGAAGTTCTCAGCCTCCATTATCATGTGAACCAATATCTTATAATAAATTTATTCACATACACACACACACACACACACACACACGTACACAGGAACTTCTGAAAGTTCATGGAAAAATAGAATAAAAAGATAACACAAATCTTTCCATGAACTTTTTGAAGTATGTCTATCTGTATGTATGTATGTATGTATGTATGTATGTATGTATGTATGTATGTATGTATCTATCTATGTATGTATGTATGTATGTATGTATGTATGTATGTATGTATGTATGTATGTATGTATGTATGTATGTATGTATGTATGTATGTATGTATGTATGTATGTATGTATGTATGTATGTATGTATGTATGTATGTATGTATGTATGTATGTATGTATGTATGTATCTATCTATCTATCTATCTATCTAATCTCTTATTGGTTCTGTTTCTCTGTAGAACCCTAACACAGATGGGTTATAAAATAATAGCTGGAAATCTCTTTGCCTTCATCTTGGCCTTTTTGTTCTATTCAGGTCTTCGATTGATTGGGTGAGGCCCACCCACATTGGGTAGGGCAATCTGCTTTACTCATGCAGTCTACTAATTCAAATGTTACTCTCATTCAGAAACTCTCTTACAGACACACCCAGAAT
>NW_007855166.1:0-644 GCF_000696425.1 Galeopterus variegatus
AAAAAAGTTGGGCCCTTTGCCCTACTCAATTCTTCAGAGGCTTTGGTTTCACAAGATTTGAGGGTGACTTGGCTCACACAGGGGCCCTGAGTTAACAACCAGGAGAATCACTTTTTGAGATTTACTTCCAGGTCAGAGAGCATCTCAAAATTTCAGTAAATTCAGCATTGTTTCAGAGTTTCAAAATCTTAGATTCTCTACTCCTAAGCATTTCCACAGAGGCAGTGTTACATAATTTTAGGTATAAATTCTTGGGAGCCCAGTGATCTAGATTCAAACCATAGTACCACCATTGTTCAATGTTTGACTTTAGCCAAATTAATTTTACCTCTCTGAGCCTTCATGACATCCTCTGTAAAACAGGAATAAGGATAATACCGTGAGAGAGGGTCATAGTAAGATAAAATGTGATGACACACATAAGGCTTCTATCAAAGTGCTTGGGACATTGGAAACTCTCACCAAGTGTTTGCTCTTAGTGTTATCATTGGATGGGACTTTTCAGATGTGTAACCCCAAGTTTCTACTAAGCTAGAAATGGCACCCAGCATGGTCTGGGAGAGTCCAGTAGACACCAGTTCAACTTCCTGACATGTAAACCGAGACTTCAAACACTTTTGCTAGCTCCTGTTGACACATTTAGC
>NW_007855167.1:0-644 GCF_000696425.1 Galeopterus variegatus
TTATTCTTTTGTTCTTCTCCTAACTTCTTAATTGGACATGTAGCTTATTTTTAAACTTATACTTTTAAACACAACTATTTAAGGCTATATATTCCACTCATATATTAAAATAAAGGCTTTATATTTCCCACTTTTGCAACATCCTACAAGTTATGATATATACAATATTTATTATTGTCCAGTTCTGAACATTTAAACATTTCTACTATAATTTCATCTGTTTAATTTCCAAAAATATATTTAAAATTTTGATTTTGATTTCTGACTGCATTGCACTTTAGAAAGAAAACATATTCTGTATGATACCAATTTTTTGAAATTTGATATGGCTAGTTTATGACCAAATGAATGGCTAATTTTTTATAAACGTTCCATGTGTGCTTGAGAATAATGTGCATTCTATATATGACCATTAAGTCAAGTTTCATAACTGTGTGTTTCAAATTTTCTACAGCTTTACTATTCTATCTGGTTTATCTACCCATAATTGAGGAAGGAATGTTGAAATCCTCTCCTTCTCTTGGTTTAGAATTTATGCACTCTATATTTTTTAGTTTTTGCAGTTAAAAATTTTTTTTTTTCCTTTTTTTGTCTTTCTTCGTGACCGGCAACGGATCGCAACCCTCAGTGTCGCGCCCGTACCG
>NW_007855168.1:0-644 GCF_000696425.1 Galeopterus variegatus
TTTGCAGTGTCCCTTATTTTTTGACTGTAAAACAGTGGAAAAGTAGAGTTATTATTTGTTGTAGAAGCAGTTGTGCATTTTTGCTCTTATGCTAATAATTCCTACACCGATGATCAACTCAGTAGGAGTCATGTCTTCTTGACACTTTTAGAGTTAGGCTTCCATGTTTTGTAGAAAAAATGACCTAGGTTAAAGTAATTAGTATAAAAAGCTAAAAACTCTTGCTACTCAAAGTATGATCCATATACCAGTAGAGTGGCATTCACTGTAAGTTTGTTGGAAATGGTAGAAATTCACCAGACCCAACTTAATTAGCATCTTTATTTTAACAATATCCCCAGGTGATTCATAGGTATACTAACGATGTAGAAGCACTAAAGAAAGTTATTCTAAATTTTAAACCTAACTGTATTATTCTTATTAGGAATTATTAATATAATATTTACATTATATTTATATTATATTATAATATATAATATTTTCAATATTATTTTATTTTTTATTTCTTATTAGGTATTATTAATATAATATTTATATTATATTATAATACACAATACCTTCAATATTATTTTAGTTTTTAATTAAAAAAACTCAATACTTAGTCTCTACCACAATACTGTGTTGAATCTATAAATAAAGGGATG
>NW_007855169.1:0-644 GCF_000696425.1 Galeopterus variegatus
GAAGGGGTAAATATCTACACCCTCTGATGATGTCTACGCTTTGTTTCGATTAGTTTTCAACCTCATGTCATCCTGCGTTTATCAGTGCTGCTGTTTGCCCAAAGGACAATTGGGATTTATACTTTTTCTTTTCCTTCCTCAGTTTACCTGTCAGGAAACAGATTGTTAGAAGCAGTAGGTGATGGAAGTAGAGGAAAAAGCAAAGGGTATAGAGTCTATGGTGTTCTACATCATAGTAAATGATAACAGTGTTCTTGTAGCATTAAAAACCCCGTTTAAAGCAGCCTCTCCTTTCCTGGTCTTTTGTCCCAAGGCATTTGTGCAAGTGGCCTCTGCATTAACTGCATGTCCCCATTGGCTGAGTTGGGGGAATCAAATGCTTCTCTTGGAAAAAGGCTTTTTGTTATAGTGCTGATTGCTTAGGAGACATACATAAAGGTTTGGTATTCACTGGTTTCAATTTAGTAGGAATTTTATCTTTCTCTGGTTAGAAGAAAATAGCGATTACCAGCAGACACTTGAGCAGTCGAAAGACAAAGTAGTTTGTTAAAAGAGGTGCTGCAGGTGATCATCTTTCCTCCTCCTCCTTCCAGAGTGGGTGAAAGCTGCCTTTCTAGAGGGGACCTCTTGAGCTGAGACTTGCT
>NW_007855170.1:0-644 GCF_000696425.1 Galeopterus variegatus
CAGCCAGCTCCAGATGATAAATCTTTTTTCTTTTTTGTTTTTCTTTTTTCTTTTTTTTTTTGTTGTGACTGGTAAGGGGATCACAACCCTCAGCATGGTGTGGTCTGCACCACACTCAGCCAGTGAGCACACCGGACATCCCTATATAGGATCCGAACCCGTGGCCTCAGCGCTACCAGCGCCACACTCTCCCGAGTTAGGCACGGAGCCGGCACAAGACGATAAATCTTTGAATGCACCTGGGCACAAAATTCTCCCTTCATATTTATTTCTTTAATGCCTGGATAGTCCTTACTATGGACCAGGTATTGTTCTAAATACTGTCTGAATAATAACTCGGTTATCTTCACTACGACACAAACAGGGAAAGACCCCAAGCAGTGCAAGCATTCATGGAAGTGCTAAGCATTCGCAGGGTTTGACACTTGGACTCTGACGTGGACTCATTACCAAAAATCTAGAGAATTTGGACTTTCTCAAGAGGTACGTCACGTTTGTTTCTAAGTATGTCTTCCCACGTGGAAGGCTCTGCACACCCAGCCCCAAGAACCCACTCCAGGCGCCTCAGGAAGCATGCTGGGCACTGCTTTCAATGCCCTTGCAGGAACTCTGAGCAAGCCCCTAGCCAATCATTTCAGCCTGAT
>NW_007855171.1:0-644 GCF_000696425.1 Galeopterus variegatus
ATTATAGCTTTTTTGTCATATGAGGGTACTTCAAAGAGTTTGTGGAAAAATAAAATTAAAATATAATATGAATCCTTCCATGAACTTTTTGAAGTACCCTTGTATATCATGCTGTGCATACATAAAGAGGAGAATGCAAGTGCCAAAGATGTATTAAGATATTCCTAAACTTCTTTGCATTCTGAGTCTAATTCTTCAGAACCACTTTCTGATTCAGTTGTTAAAGTACCATTAAGCGCATTGGTGATGCAGCATATTCAGGGATGTTAAGTTGTGGCAAATGTGATGTCTTAGAATTTATGAAATACAAATATATATATCACTTTATTACGTTAAGAAGAAATTTGAGTTTGGCTGCAGTGATTGATATTTTGGGCCCCTTAATATATTGTGAGAGCTATCCTGAGCATAATTCTTAGTATGTAAATTATTCTTTTAAAATATAAATAAATATTATAAAGAGTAAAGGTATATAATGCAAAGTTTTAAAGTAAAATGAAGACTTTTTAGGTAATTTAGGTACCACAGTTTTCAAAAAAAATTTATATTGTACAGATAGGAAGTTAGTCAAGTAGATGGAAACTTACTGATCCAGGAGCAGATGAGTAGTAGTAATTGGTAATTTCTTCTGGTTGGAGACTTTT
>NW_007855172.1:0-644 GCF_000696425.1 Galeopterus variegatus
GGACAGTAGCAGGGGGCCACACTCATGGGTGAGTTCCCTAGGGCAAACACAAGGCCCTTTGGACTGTTCAGGGTTCAGCAGCCTTCAGCTCCAGAATAAGAACGACCAATGACCATACTGATTCTTTAAAGAATAGCTAATTTCTGCCTGTGGCCATTTAACAAATGAGAACATGGAAGCCCAGAAATAGAAAACAACTGACCAAGGTCTCTCAGCAAGTTAGCCATAGCCCTGGGCTCAAATTCCTCCATTAAACTCCTGTGCAGGCCAGGCAGAGAGAGGGACATGTTTAGAGAATCCCTGGGGGAAAAGTGGCATGCAGCACAGTGTCTGGCAACTCAGACACACACAGCAAATTTCAACTGAGGAAAAGAGCTCCAGAGGCAGAGATGCAGAAAAAATGAAGAAGAAAGTTATGAAAAATAAACAGGTTTGTAAAGGAAGAGGTCAAGGACCACAATTTCCCATTTTACAGTTGGGGAAGCTGGGAATCACTTGCCTAAGTGGTGGGAGTGATGAGATGTCTTAACTTCATTAGTGGTCTGTCTTCAGCTTTCAAAACCCTGCAGTTACAGAGTTGGAGGGAATGAAACAGTGAAAATGTTTCAAATGTGTTGCATAGGCAGCTAGACTAAAAAGTAAGA
>NW_007855173.1:0-644 GCF_000696425.1 Galeopterus variegatus
ACTTTTCTTTCAACTGGGCAAGGGAGTCAAGCTTTTTGGTGATCTACCTGGTCCTAAATAATGATTTGTTTTTATGTTTGGGCCACATGTTCTCCAAGGATGTGGTGATGTGGTCCTTTGAGGGACACAGCTGTGCACATTGGTATAGAGTCCTACTCCCTGACCTTCTAAACTGAAGACCTTATCTCCTGTCTCTGAGTGGCCATTAAACCCCAATTCCTGTTTTTTCTCCAATAGATAATTCTCACTACCTACACATTTCAGTCACAGTACCAGTTCACATTTATCATTTTATTTTTGATTCCCTCTTCATGATTTTCCTCTTGTGTTTTTCTTACTTCCTTAAGAATTTAGCTGTGCATTTAGAGCGAATTTTTTATATTTTGTGCATAATTTCTGGGCATTGTGATTTCACATGATCTAGTCTGCATATTTGTATTCAAAGCAGGGTGATAAAAGGAAGATGAATTGCTATTATTGATTCCTTTGCACTGGCTTCATGCACAGCATTGTACTGGAACTTCCACTTCAATCACTTCTCTCAATCCTTATAAGGAAAAATGATGATGAAGATATTATTAATAATAATGTGATTAGATGTGTATTTTTAGAGAGATTATTCTAGATGCTATTTAAAAACCAAT
>NW_007855174.1:0-644 GCF_000696425.1 Galeopterus variegatus
GCAGTACACCTGGATTCCAGAGTCACATTGTCTGGGTTCCAGTTCCAGCTAGGCCACTCAGGATCTGTCTTGGGAAAGTTACTTAACTTTTCTATGTCTCGGTTTTTCTATCTTTAACAGAGATGCTGTTAATAATATTTAACCCAGAGTGTTGCTGTGAGGATTAAATGAGATAATACATGTAGAACTTTTAAAACAAGGCCTGGAACTTAGCAGGAGCACAGTAAGTATTGGTTGCTATATCTCGGGATTGTTTAGGGATTAATTGAAACTGAAAGTACTTTGTAAATTTCCAAGTTCTGGACCAACACAAGGTATTGATCCTTCTTCTGCCTTGGAAGTCAGCCATTTGTGTCTGGTTTCATCACCCTCAAGGGACGGGGATCAAGCCCCATGGTCTGTGCCCCTCCAGAGGCTTTGCCCTAAGTCTTGAGCTCAATAGGAATTGAATCAGGGTTTGGGCAGGTGGCTCTGCCTCAGTTTCCCTGAGACTTGGGCAGGTGGCCCTGCCTCAGTTTCCCTGAGAGTCCCAGCTGCTGCCATATTCAGAACTGAGATGAGCCTGACGCCCCCTGCTGGCTCTGCGCTCCCTGTCAGCCGCTGCAGGAGGGGCTCAGTCAGCATCTCTGGGGAGGCCCTCTGTC
>NW_007855175.1:0-644 GCF_000696425.1 Galeopterus variegatus
AAGAATGTGCATGGACAAACAAAAGCGTTCAGCCATAATCTCAGCACAGTAGAAGAAGGGAGCCCAATAATCGTAAAACCTAGAAAATAAAGGCAGAGTGAAGGATGCACGTGGGGGAGGCTGTTCTGATTTATGATAGCTGCAGAAGGAGTGCTTTGTCATGCCCAAGACAGGGGCTACGACGCAGTGCAGGCTCGGAGGGACATCAGAAGGAAAGGGTTCACACCAGGTTATTCACACCCTAGGCAGGCTGCATGTGTGGATGCCCCCATGTAGGGAGGAGGTGGCTGAGCATGTCCTGCAATTGTCCCTCTCTCTCACTCCACCTAATTTAATTGATGCTTAGACTGTGCTCGAGCCACTCTTATGCCACACCAGGTATTTATTAGAGAGCACTGGTACTATCATTCCAACACTTCAGGTGCCTTTTATTTCCTCTCACTTTCTCATCAGGCACTCAAAATCTAGAATGATCTCACGTACACCAGGGTGCCTTGCTCTCTACAGGTGAGGAGTGAGAGGCAGACACAGGCTTCCACCACCCACCCTGCCAGCCTCCAACAATCAGCACTTCCCTCCAACTCAGGCTATTTTTTAGGAATGTGTCTAATTTAACTGTGAATGACAAAAGTGATGAAGTTTAT
>NW_007855176.1:0-644 GCF_000696425.1 Galeopterus variegatus
ATGGAGTTTGATCCTTTTGGTGTGGGTCACTTTCACTCTCTAAGAACATTAGCCAAATAAAAAGAAAGTCCATCTTCACAACCATAGCATTTTAAAAATTCCCTACAGAATGCTAAATAAATCTTTTAAAAATAATTCAATTTAGTGGATCTGCTGTATGTTGGGAAATACAGTGAAAGCAACTTCATTCATCTTTGAGGACATTCTGTGCCCAGCCAGGCAGAAGACAGTGTCTTATCTGACAGGGAGGCATTTGCTAAGCACATGGAGAGAGACAGACGGAGAGAGACGGAGAGTGAGACCTAGGGGGACCCTCAGAGAGCACGGGAGAGAAGTGCATGTTTCAGGTTCTGATGTCGGTCCGCCTCAGAACAAGCCTCCTTCCATCCCGGTGACTCAGGTGTGTTTCTGATTCTCACATCTAGGACAAAAGAACACCAACAACCTCGGCTTACCACTTAGATGGGGAACCGAGTAGACCTTTTTTAATGGAGAAGGAAAAGAGCCTCCCGTAGGGATAACCTTGAACATAGAGCGGATGGCTGGGTGGCTGGGTGGCTGGATGGTTGGGTGGCTGGATGGCTGGATGGCTTGTGGCTGGGTGGTTGGGTGGCTGGGTGGCTGGGTGGCTGGGTGGCTGGGTG
>NW_007855177.1:0-644 GCF_000696425.1 Galeopterus variegatus
GGAGCACCGCCGCGCTTCCCAAGCGGCGCACTGTAGCAGTGCGCCACCGGGCCGGCCCGTGAGTTGCATTTTTCTAAGGAATTTTGAATAATAAAAGATAGAAGTGAATGAATATTTATTTAGAAGAAAAATAGTGAGTCCTTATATTTTGTACAGCACTTTGCAACTTACAGAAAGTCCCCTTCCCCCTCCAACTATCACTTTGTACAGCAATCTCATGAGTATGGCAGTACTATAAGCACCACAAAAGAGGTGAAGAACTGTTGGACGGCTGGCCAGAGCAGCCTTACAGAGTTTAGAAGCTTACCTGTCATTCACCTTGACCATTACTCTTAAATGATAGGCTCTTCTTAGGTTTTAATTTTAATTTAATTTAATTTAATTTTTTTTCACCATAAGAAGAAAATCACAGCAGGATTTTTCCCTCCCTTGCTCTTACTACCTTTGTGCTTGCTTATGCTCAACCAGCGTAGCATCCAGACCCAGTCACAAGCTTCCTGTTCCTGCTTTCTGATCCATTGCTTAGCAATAGTTGCGTCTTGCGTGTATGTATGCACATGTAGGAGTGGTGGAGGGTGAAGTAGTCAGAGGCCATATTTAGAATCCTGCTGAGGAATGTGGATTTTCTCTATTAAGAAGCCTAA
>NW_007855178.1:0-644 GCF_000696425.1 Galeopterus variegatus
GGGAAGAAAGCCACGTACAAGCCATGGAGAGAGGCCTCAGAAGAAACCAAACCTGCTGACATGTTGATCTCAGACTTCTAGCCTCCAGAATTGTGAGACAATAAATTTCTGATGTTTAAGCCACCCAATGTGTAGTTTGTTATGGCCTAGCATAGTAATGCAGTGAAAAACTAAATGCTTTCCCCCTAAGATCAGGATCAAGGCAACGGTGTCCCCTCTCACCCCTATCATTTAACACCTCACTTACAGTCCTAGAAAATACAATAAGATGAGAAAAAGAAATAAAATGTGTTCAGATTTGGGAAGAAGAAATAAAACTGTCTTTGTTTGTGGGTGAAGGGATTATCTATTGAGAAAATCCCAAAAAATCAACAACACCACCAAAAAGTCCTGGAACTAATAAAAGGTTATAGCAAGATTAACATGCAAAAGTTAGTTGGTTTTTCATATACCGGCAATGAGTAACGGGAATTCGAATTTTAAAATAAGATGAATTTACATTAACACCAGAAAAGTGAAGCACTGAGGTATATATCTAATAAAATATGTACAAGATCTGTGTAAGAAAAACTATAAAACTATGATGAAAGAAATCAAAGATGCAAATAAATAGAAAAATATCCCATGTACATAGATAGGAAGAC
>NW_007855179.1:0-644 GCF_000696425.1 Galeopterus variegatus
CACACACACACACACACTCACGCACACACACATTTCCTAAACACCACCTAAGAGGCAGTATTGCTGCTGTTGCTAACCACTGGTACGGAGGACCAGGTAGGGCTGCAGAGCTGGGGGAAGACCTTTGGTTGCCTTCCAGAACTCTTAGAAAGCATCAGGTTCTCCAGGTAATTACCTAAGACCTCACCAACTGCAAAAGCCAAGACTTTCGCACACCTGCTCCCAGATTTGAGAGCAACACAGAATAAAGACCTATCCCTGGAAGGATCTGTTCTAGACTCCTGTCTGATGATGCAGCTATTATCTCAGACCTGGGATGGGACAGCCCTGCAACACACCAAAATCAGCCTAGGAAACGCAGGCACAGAGGGAAACCTGGGTCATTCCCTGAGCTGCTCTCCTCCACACCCCATCTGCACAGGTTATTGAGGAAAAGCCTGGAAGCAAAGTCCCCCGCAGCTCCCCAGGCCACAGGGCTGGTCCAGCTCGGTGCTGGCCAATGGGACTATTTGGTACTCAGGACTACAGATGGGCCACTGGTTTGGGCTGATTGAATGTTCTTGGTTACTTTACGGTTAATTCGCAATCTTTGCTTTGATACTAATAAATCTGTTCTAAAATTCATGAACTTACCCTTTACCAGA
>NW_007855180.1:0-644 GCF_000696425.1 Galeopterus variegatus
TTTAATTAGAGAATGTAAAGTCTCACTTGCAACAAAAATGTTTAGTATCATGAGATACCAATATAAGGAAATATTAGCAAAGTTTTGCTTTAAGAGAGTTTTGATCTTATAAACTCTTTTTAAGAAACATTTCTATATTCAGAAATTATATGTATAGAGAATTCTGAAAATACAGGGAAGTTTGATGAAGAAAGTAAAATTGCCTGTCATATCTTACTGAAAAAAAATGAGGAAAATTAATTATAACATATATTTACTTTTTTGATACAGAGAAAATCATACTGTACATGTTTCTTGACTTTTCTCTTAATTTCTTGCCACTTATCTTGAAACTTTTTATATTAAGTGGTGAATTTATAAAATCCATTGAGTGGTGAAGATTTTATAGTGGTTAAGTTTTTATAGACCTTCTGATAAATTGACATGTAGATAATTCACTTTTTCTTTGTCATAAATTCATGGAAAGATGCATAGATTTGTTCATAATTTTTAAGGGGGAGGGCATTTGACTTTATCATTTTCTCAGCAAGGATATTTGAATTTAACTCTCTTAATTAAATTATATAAATATTTCTAAGACTCTTTTTGCATTGTGCTATGTGTTTCTCCCCAAATTTTCTACCATTTTATAAAGCCTTGTCTCA
>NW_007855181.1:0-644 GCF_000696425.1 Galeopterus variegatus
CTGACTTCTGCTCTGTCCCTATATTTGTGCTTAATTCTTTCCTCAGCAAAACAACTTTCTGTATAATAAGGCATGGGAACCAGGTGCAGGGTTTCTTTGGCACTATTGACATTTTGGGTTAAATACTTCTTGTGGGGCTGTCCTGGGCATGGTAGATTTAGCAGCAACCTTGGTCTCTAGCCACTAGATGTCAGGAACACTCCATCGCTGTGACAAATGAACTCAAGACAGACACCTGCTCTTCAAGAGGCAGAATGGCCCCTGGTTGAGAAACTCTGGGTTGGAGGTCTAGCGGGTACAGAGTAGTTTTCATGGATTGGTTAATTGATGGGGAGTTCTTCTACTGAGTGCATATGGTTCTAACTCTGCAGTGACCAGGCAGAAGAAAAGGGTTTGTAATCTACATGAGTGCCTTGTTGGTACAGATTTCACCAGTGAAGAAAGGGGAATTATGAATCGTGCTGGCAGATGGAGGAATAAATAGTGACATTGCTAACATTTTTTTGCTGAACTTGTGAAATATTTGAATCCATGCATTTTAAAATTAATATTAGAGTTCAAAAAAGGGTTTCATGGAAGTTTAATTTCTAAGTAGGCTACTGTGACAAAAGGAAAATAAACATCGAAGTTCAATATTCTTGTCA
>NW_007855182.1:0-644 GCF_000696425.1 Galeopterus variegatus
TAATGCTGTACCAGAGACACTCAAAATAGTAATGACTGAAACAAGATGAAATTTCATTTCTTTCTTTTTTATTTTTTTATTTTTTTGTATTTTTATTTTTTTCCTTTTTGTCTTTTTTCGTGACCGGTAACGGGATCGCAACCCTCGGTGTTGCGCCCGCACCGCACTCAACCAGTGAGCAGACCGGTCTCTATATGGGATCTGAACCCTCGGCGGGAGCACTGCTGTGCTCCCAAGCGCTGTACTCTACCGAGTGCGCCACCGGGCCGGCCCTGAAATTTCATTTCTATCTCACTTAAAAGTCAGAGTAGGTAGTTCAGGGCTGGCACTGTGGCTCTGCATCCTCAGGAAGCCAGGGTTCTCCCTGTCTTATTGCTCTGCTGTCTGGAATGTGTGGTTTCAATCTCCTGGTCCAAGAGGGCTGCTCCAGCTCCCACAGTCCTACCTGGTAGGAATGGAAAGGGAAAGGTAATGGAGAGCAACGCTTAACCCTTTCCTTTAAGGGCAAAACTTGGAAGTTTCTCAAGCTGCTTTTATTTGTATCTCATTGTCCTGAACTTAGTCATTTGTCCATACCCACCTTCAAGGAATACTGGGAAACATCATCTTGATTTTGGATGGTCACGTGCCCAGCTAAAAACTGG
>NW_007855183.1:0-644 GCF_000696425.1 Galeopterus variegatus
TTGAAGAAGGGAGTAAAAGTGACACAATATGTGTAGAACAATGTGATAATACATATTAAAATATTTTAAATTATAATACCTTTTGATTTAGTATTTTTTCCTTCTAAAATTTACCCTAAGGAAATAACAATGAAAGTGAATTACAGCATTAATACTTAATGGCAAACATAGAAAAATATAAACAACCCACATTTATGGAAATACAAGGATATTATGATGGAAACACAAGGGTACTTCAAAAAGTTGGTGGAAAAATAGAATTATAAGCTAATACTAATATTTCCGTTAACTTTTTGAAGTGTCTTCATTCTTGTAGGCATTAATTACTCATGATAAAATAATGTATACATCATACATGTAATAATATTCAGGATGTATTAATATTATGTGAATAAATAGTTGATAAAAAATTATTCATATATAATCCCAATGGAACAAATCTTGAAAGACCCATACCAAAATATTAATAGTGCTTATTTCTTATTTGTGACATAATAAGTCATTTTTATTTCCTGTTTCTTTTTGTGTGTGTGATTTTCTGTATTTTCCAAAATTTCTTAATCATTGTTTTATTTTTGTAATCAGAAGAAAACTTTCCAATGTTGCTAAATATTATGTACAAAAGGTGGTGATGAGACAAGACT
>NW_007855184.1:0-644 GCF_000696425.1 Galeopterus variegatus
CCACAATGTACATGAAGGAGTGAGACTCCCCAACCACACTTTCCTTGTCCCTTTCCTGCTCTTTTTTTCTCCAGAGTCCTTAACCTTCTTAGTGATCCTATAGCTCTTCCTCATTTGTGGGTATTCAGTTCCTCCCCCATCACAGCATGAAAGCTCCATGAACCCAAGAGTTCAGATACTGCATTCAGTGCTCTCTCCTCAGCACCTAGAATCATGCCCCACACATATCAGATCATCAGAAACATTTGGTGAACACATGGGTGGTATGACTGGATACGGGTGACCTGGGAGGCACAAGGGATGGTTGACAGGATGAAATTCTGGGTCCTCACCTTGCAGTTGGTAGTCACCACAGGGAAGATGGCAGTGACAATGGCAAGTTCCTCTGTGCTAGGACAGAGTGAGTGAGGGGCCCATGTGTCTGTGCAGGCATGTTCCCAGAGCTTGACAGGTGCTGCCCCCAAGTACGATCCCTCATGGAATCCTAACTAGGAACCTACTCCCCACACTCCTGGGATGGCAGCCCCAGCATTCCAGCTTTGTGGGTTGGAAATAATTGATCTCATCTTACAGGGGAAGACCAGGGGTCTTACAGTTGTGGTATTTTTCCCAAGGTAACAAGGCAACATCTGTCTGGTGCAGTG
>NW_007855185.1:0-644 GCF_000696425.1 Galeopterus variegatus
CAAAATATAAAATGCATGTATACATGCATATATAAATCAGTAGCTTGAGATGAGAGAGATATATATTATCATCAACAGCTTGAAGCTAATTAAAAATGAGGCATAAATTGATTAAATTTCACATGAAAAAATATTGCTTCCCAAATGTCATTTAAAATACTTTGTGTGTGTGTGTGTAGACAGATAGATAGATAGAAACAGTAAAAGAAAACATTATTTGTATGCACATTTCCCCCTTTCTCATCTAGTTTTCTGTCACTTTCTCCTTTCCCAGGGAAAGAACCTGCTGAAGAGACAAGCAGCCTACCTGTGGGGTGAAAGCACTGGGCTCAGCTCCAGGGGTCCTGGGTTCAAGTCCCACCACTCTACCCATATCAGAGTATGTGATCTGAGCACATGTCCTTAACCCTCTCTACTTCATTTCTATTAACCAAGGAGCCTTTATATTAAAAAAGACAAAGTAGCCCATTATATAATGATAAAGGGAACTATCCAGCTAGAAGACATATCATAAACCCGTATGCACCCAATACCAGAGCAACCAAATATATCAAGCAAGTGCTCTTAGCCCTAAAGAAGGAGATAGGGCCTAATACATTAATAGTGGGTGATCTGAACACCCCCCTCTCAGTATGGGACAGGAC
>NW_007855186.1:0-644 GCF_000696425.1 Galeopterus variegatus
CAGTAGTTTAATTCTAGTTAGGATAGAGCAACACAGAAAGGAACAATTCTTGGCTCCTGGAAAAAAAATAGTAAATGTATAATAACGTTGATTCTTTCTTTTTTTGTTTTAAATCCTTTCTTGTGGGAAAGACTCAATAAAATTAATTGTACTGAGGCTTTAGTGTATTTGGAACTCTAATCTTTCTTTGCAGCAGTGAATAGACTGGCATTTTCTCTAGATACAATTTTAACAATATGGGAAATATGCATTTTATTGGAATTCTAGGAAGGCTGGGAAAAGATAGTCATCCAGTTGGCACTGATCCCCAAAGAGGAGAGAGGAACAGATAGAAAAATCCAAATGACCATAATTTCCAGGAAATGACAGCAAATAATGAAGGATGTACATTGCTGGTACATATCTGTGAAGGCAGTGGAACATGAGTGCAAACCTAGAAAAATAGCAAAAGCGCCCAAAAGAGAGGGACTCCAGTTTTCAGAGGGATGTTGGGATGGACTAAAATGTCTAATAGGGTTTTTGTTTGGTATTTTGCTCTGTAACATAAATTCTCCTGCCTCTCTTGAGCCTTTAGTAAAATCCACTTTACTCCTCAGTGCTTTTGTGTGGGTGCTGTAGATTGGATGCCCCTCTCCCCAACCTCG
>NW_007855187.1:0-644 GCF_000696425.1 Galeopterus variegatus
AACATTATGCAGCAGTAATGCTAGTGTGAGTAATCAGTAAACCAATATAAGACGTTGAGGAAATTCAGATTAATCTCTTCATGAGAGAACAAATTTAAATGTTATAAAAAATAAAATACATACCTGTATTTTATTCAACACAGATAAATCAAAGAAAAGATATATAATTGCCTTTTCTTTTTTAAACCAAAGTTATTGATCAAGCTTCATTTCTCCAAAGATTCACCTTAATTATATATACTTGGGTTCTTAAAACGCTTCTGACCTAGTAGTTTTGTAAGAAGGGCTTTTTTTCTTAAAAGTCTAGCTCATTTAAAGTATTAGAAATTCTGGGCCAGCCCGGTGGCGCACTGCTACAGTGCGCCGCTTGGGAGCGCGGCGGCGCTCCCGCCCGAGGGTTCGGATCCCACATACAGACCGGTTCCCGCTCACTGGCTGAGCGAGGTGCGGGCACAGCACCAAGGGTTGTGATCCCGTTGCCGGTCCCGGTCCAGTATGGGCGCGACACTGAGGGTTGCGATCCATTGCTGGACACGAAAAAAGACAAAAAGAAAAAAAAAGAAAAAAAAAAAGTATTAGAAATTCTGGGCTTTTTAAAATTTTGTGATTTCTACAAGTGCATATTCCCTCCCTCCCTCCTTCCC
>NW_007855188.1:0-644 GCF_000696425.1 Galeopterus variegatus
GTGTTGTATTTTGTCAAATTCTTTTTTCTTAAGATTATCATGTAGTTTCCCCCCTTTTATTCTATTTAACATGGTGTTTCTCACTGATTAATTTTTTTGGTTGTTATCACAACCTTCCATTCCTGGATAAATCCCTCTTGCTCATGGTATATAATCCTCTTCTAGGTTGCTAGATTTGGTCTGCTAGTATTTTGGTGTCTATATTCAGAAGGGCTGTTTGTCTATAGTATTCTTTTCTTGTGTTATCTTTGTCTGGTCTTGATATCAGGGTAATACTGGCCTCATAGAATGAGTCGGGAAGTATTCCATCCTCTTCTAATTTCTGTAAAAGTATTGGTAGTAATTTGTCTTTGGATGTTTGGTACAATTCACCAGTAAAGCTATCTAGGTCTTGCTTTTCTTCATGGGTAATATTTTGCTTACTTATTCAATATCTTCACTTGTCTATTCAGATATTCAGTATATTCCCGAGTCTGTTTCAGTAGTCTGTGTTTCTTTAGGAATTTATTTTTGTCTATGTTATCTAATTTGTGGGCATGCAATTATTCATATTTCTTTATAATTCTTTTTATTTATGTAAGGTTGATAGTAATGTACATTTATTCATTTCTGATTTTAATAATTTGAGTCTTCTCTCTCTCTCT
>NW_007855189.1:0-644 GCF_000696425.1 Galeopterus variegatus
AAGCAAACATGAGAAAGACTCAGATATGAAGCAGATTTTAAAATTATCAGATAGGGAATTTAAAATAACAATGATTAATATGTTAAAGGTGCTAATGGAAATGATAGGCAACATGCACACACAACCAGATAGGTAATGTTAGCGAAGAGATGGAAACTTTAAGCAAGGATCAAAAGGAAATGCTAGAAATCAGAAATCCCTTAACAACATTTAAGGATGACTTTGATGAGCACATTATCAGGCTAGATGTGGCCAAGGGAAGTATCAGTAAACTCGAAGACATGTTAAAAGAAAATTTTCAATCTAAAATGCAAGGAGATAAAATATATACTTAAAGAAAAAAGGAAGAGAATATTCAGGAACTGTGGGACAATTACAAAAGACATAACACACATGTAATGAAAATACTAGAAAGGGAAGAAAGAGAAAAAGAATCAGAATCAACATTCGAAATAATATTGGCTCAGTATTCTCAAAATACTAGTTCAACATTTATAAATCAATTAATAAACATTGTGGTATAAATATTTGAAGAAATGTTTATGTTCATAAATAGGAAATTCCAATACTGTTAAGATGTCAGTTTACCCTACTTCACTTATAGCTTCAACCCAATTCCTGTTAAAATCCCAGCAAGATATTTT
>NW_007855190.1:0-644 GCF_000696425.1 Galeopterus variegatus
GTGTGCACACAGAGAGGGGAAACGCCCAGATAGCGAGGCGGAGACTTACAGATCTCACACATCGTGTTTGGCCTGCAGGATAGGATCCAGCTGCCAGGGCCAGAACTCTAGGATCAGGGAGAACTCCCACAGCTGACCAAAGAGGAAACTTGTCGGTAAGGCCCAAGTCCCGAGGCAAACACACATATAGAACACTAAGGGCCAACTGAGCAGTCACAGAGTAGGCAAACGAAATTGACAAACCCAGCCATACCTTAGTTAGCCAGAGGGCCAAACCTGTGCACAGTGAAACTCCCTGCCAAAATGAGTAAACATCTAAAAAAAGACACCAGAAATGCAAAAAACCAAGAAAGGACACCACCAAAAGTTGATAAAGCTCAAACTCTAGATCCTATAGAACAAGAAGCCATTGAAATGAATGACAAGGAATTTCGAGTGATAATCCTAAAGAAGCTGAATGAGATAAAAGAAAACTAAGCTAGACAGCATGAAGAAATAAAGAAAAATATACAAAACCTGAGAGAGGAAGTGTACAAGGAAATCAATGTCCAAAAAAAATGTAGCAGAACTTACAGAACTAAATAAGTTATTCAGTGAAATAAAAATCACAATGGAGAGTTTAACCAGCAGGCTAACAGAAGTTG
>NW_007855191.1:0-644 GCF_000696425.1 Galeopterus variegatus
TTATTTTATTTTACACTGTTTTACATTCCGGTCTTCAACCCACTCAGAATTTATTTTTGAGTAAAATGTAAGAGGGGCTCCGCTTTTATTTTCTTCCACATGGTCATTAGCTCTTCTAGCATTTTATCCTGAAATGAACGAACCCCTTGGTCCTGTATTAATGCCCATCCTGCAGCCATTTCCTGGTTTTGTGCCCCATTCCATGGGAGGCTTCAACCTGTGCACAGGGGCAAAGCGACCCCATTCCCGCTTTCGTATTTTGTTCTTGTCTACTCTTGAGCATTTATCCTCCTGTATAAACATCAACATAATTTTACCTAAGACAACAACTAATCCCCTAAAACTCTGTTGGGAATCTCTGTCAGGATATCGTGCTACATTTAAACATACATTTTAGGAGAATAGCCATGTTCATATTAAAAGTTCTTATCTAGGAAAATAGCATGTCTGTTTTGTGGCATTAAATAAGATTTTACAGCTTTCTTCATACTGATTCAATCAGTCAGGCTTTTACCTGGAAACCAGAAACCACTCTAGGTCTTTCAAGCACAGGGGATTTAATGCAGGGAGCTGGTTACATGGGTAGGGAGAGGGGAGAATCCAGACCGAGGTGGCGAGGCACAAGAGCAGGAGGCCACTTCTAC
>NW_007855192.1:0-644 GCF_000696425.1 Galeopterus variegatus
GCATAGAGTTTCCAGGCTCTTTTTCCTGGATATATAGCCACCAATTTTTGTATTTGTTTCTAGATCTGAAAACTGCCTCAAATTTGGAAATTCTCTATGGGGTTCTGACTTTTATCTGCATGATTGGTCTCTGCTTCCAGAGTTCCATCATTGACTTCTTCTGCTGTTCTAATCTGATAATTAACATTGTTTCATGCCCATTTCATTTGCCTTTCAGGATGCTGTATTCTATTAACTGTTTCCACAAATTTCTGCATGTCAGGCCACCTTAATGGCCACTCTGACCTTGGTGGTCATTGCAATTGCGACCTCTTGCTTTTGTATTCCACTATCTCCATAACCTCTTGCTTTTGTATTTCACTATCTCCTTAGCCATCAGAAGGCTAAATTCCTTAAGATTGTTATTCCAGGAGAAAAAAAAAAAATATGTCAAGTCAACAGACATGAACAGGACTGTCCTGGAGAAACACACACCCAATGCTAACACAAGATCATTTTCAAAATGTTTTTGCCCTAAAAAAACAAAACAAACAAACAAACAAAATTCTTTTTTTACCCTTAGTCCTGGCTATAGAAGAGCCACAACTTAACATTTCTATTACTCTAAACAGTACATTTCTCATGACCTTGGTAAATGGTGTGTC
>NW_007855193.1:0-644 GCF_000696425.1 Galeopterus variegatus
TATGTTTATGGCCTTGATGGGAATAAAACACCTAGAGGCTTTGCCCCCTACTCCTGGGACTCCTCCCAAGTGGGACTGCACAAGGGCAGAGTGATGCACAGTTTAAAATGGATTATTAGTCTCTAGAAGTCTTAGCCTCGCATCTAAATTACATATTTTAATATTTGACACATTTTTAAAGATATCCTTACACCCTTATGTTATATAAATAGCTTTACAAATCCATGATACTGAAAATTTTAGGCTGAATGACACTCAGAGGATTACCATGTCCTCATATATTTTCTTTATCTAAAAAATGGTAGGAAGTCTGTATGCTAAATACACTGCAAGAAATAAATAATGAAAATGGGAAGTTTTAGCACACACAGAGAATTATCATAAGTAGAGATTTTTTTAAAACTTTATGGATGCAAATAAAAATAATATTAAAAAGGAAAATAATTCAACTTTTGACCATCTTCCATGTTATTTAAAATCAGTTTCATTTTGCTTTGTTCTAATATTCTTGTGCATATCAAGAGTATAGGAGGGTCTTTAAATGGTGAAAGGAACATAAGACATTAAAATGTAAACAATTAATGGTAGAATTAAAGTTTCAAAAAGCTGCAAATAAATAGAGTCATTTAAAAGATTTCAAAGGT
>NW_007855194.1:0-644 GCF_000696425.1 Galeopterus variegatus
AGGTCACTGAATTGCTCCTGCAAGGAGGATATGAGCCCCTCAGAACCAGCGACCCTTCCCCAGAGGAATACAGCCTCCCACAGGAAAACAACACCCTGCCACCTAATCATTTTACCCGCCATCATAAATCTTTTATTTTTTCATATCTTCACCCATCTCCAGTAGAAGGTAGCTTCAGAAGAATGAGATCTTCACCCCTTTTCCCTTCTTATACTTAAAAGGCAGGAATGATGGATTTTGGATGTGACTGGGGCCACTGTGCACACAATAAGCACCAGCACAAACTAGCTGCCAGCCTCCTCTTCCACTCCAGCACCCAGCCCCTCCCTCCTTCCCTTTACGAGGAGCCTCCTGACTTAGAAACAACTTTTCAGCTTCTGGGCTTCCGCATGGGTGCAGTTCTCCACCCAGTTACATCAACCTAATGGTCCCTCCCCCCATACATTCGTGCCCAAAAGCTAATATAAACCTCACAAACCCATTGTTGCTGCTGTCCCCCATTTTTAGGTCAGCTCCAGGCTGTTCTCCCTTTTGAGTAAAGCCCAGCATATTTCTTTCTTTAATAAAGCTTGAACGGTACCCGGCATCTTGGCTCACTTTCTTTCAAACTGTACACTTAAAAATAGGTAAAATGGTCAATTTTA
>NW_007855195.1:0-644 GCF_000696425.1 Galeopterus variegatus
TATTCCCTTTGCCCTCAGCAAGCATCTCAGCTGGATGTGGCTCTTTACATGTATTTTCTAGTTATCTTTTCATAATCAATTTCTAACTCAATGCTTCTACAGTCAGAGGAAACACTGAATGATTTTAACCATATGATTCTGTCAAGTCTTGCTTTACAGTCTAGCAAATGTTCATTTTTAGGAAATGTTCTATGCTCCATGGGCACTTGAAATGAGTGTCTTCTGTCATTGTTGGATGTAGTATTTCTGTGCATATCAGTTAGGTTAGGTTTGATAATCGTGTAACTCACATCTCCCATATACTTGCATCTTTTTGTCTGTCCTATCAGTTACTGAGACAGGTAGGCTAAACATCTCTCATTTTTATTATAAATTTTTTTACTTCATTCCATTCTGTTGTTTTTTGCTTTATATATATTGAAACTATAATATCGGGTATGTAGGAACTCAGAATTGTTATCTTTTCTGGTAGGAATGTTTTGCTTTATCTACTACTAGAAAGAATGCTGTAGTAAAGCATCAATGCTACTTTATTTGGTGTACTCTAGCTACATTAGCTTTTTTTGCTTTAGTTAATTTTGCATGGCATATTTCTATTCTTTTAATTTCAATCTTTATGTATCTTTACATTTAAAGTATTTTTT
>NW_007855196.1:0-644 GCF_000696425.1 Galeopterus variegatus
CTCATAACCACTAAGTTGGATATCATAAAAAACAACACAGAGAGAATGTGGAGAAATTGGAATTCGATGGGAATGTAAAATGGAGCAGTCACTGTGGGAAGCAATTTGGCAGCTCCTCAAAGAGCTGAACATAGGATTGCCTTATGAGTCAACAATTCCTCTCCAAAGTATAGACCCCAAAGAACTGAAAACAAAGACTCAAACAAATACTTATACACCAAGAGCAGCAACATTCACAACAGACAAAGGGTGGAAACAACCTAAGCGTCCATCAACAGATGCATGGATAAACAAAATGCAGTCTATCCATACAACTGAATATTATTCAGTCATGAAAAAGAATGCAGTTCTGACACATGCTAAAACAAGGATGAACCTCGAACACATCTGAGTGAAATAAGCCAGACACAAAAGGACAACTGTCATATGGCTCCACTTTCATGAAATTTCTGGAACAGGCAGGTTCATAGAGACAGAAAGTAGATTAAAAGTCAGGAGTGGCTAGCAGGTGCAGAGTTTCTGTTTGGGGTGATGAAAAAGTTTAGGAAATAAGGGTGATGGTTACACAACACTGCAAATGTAATTAGTGGTGCTTGAGTGCACACTTGAAATGGATAAAACAGGAACTTTTATGTTATATATAT
>NW_007855197.1:0-644 GCF_000696425.1 Galeopterus variegatus
CTGTTGATGTTTTTAGAAATTGGGAGCACTCAGAAGCTTTGTGATCAGTCTTCTTCACAAGCGCGTTTTACTGAATATGACCATCACCGCATGACAAAAGGTAGGGATAAAACGGGTTTGCATTCTGTGTCTCCTGAGTTGGGTCTGGTATAGGAATGTGAGAAACGACCTGTGCTTCACTGTGGAAGGTGGGTGGGGGTGGGGACATGCTCTGGATGAGTGATGGGCTCTTGGCTGTGCACACGCATCACCTTCCTGTCTCTGACTCTGCCACGTGGGCTCATATGTCCTTCTCCACGCTCTGCCCTCACATTTTGAAGGGCACCCAAATTCTTATTACTATACTATCCTGATTTCATAATCTGTGCTTAGTGTGGGTGAGCGGACAGAAAAACACTTATTACAAGGGAAAGACTTAGTCCACTTAAAATCTGGTAACTGACCGCTTGGGAGTGTGGCGGCGCTCCCGCCGAGGGGTCGGATCCCACATACAGACCGGTTCCCGCTCACTGGCTGAGTGAGGTGCGGGCGCGACACTGAGGGTTGCGATCCCGTTGCTGGACATGAAAAAAGACAAAAAGGAAAAAAAAATCTGGTAACTGATTATTTCAGGGAAAATGCTAGTAATGTCAACTTCCTACAAT